>NC_137461.1:222722698-222975198 GCF_964235325.1 Thermobia domestica | reverse complement strand
TCTTTTGTCTTCGCAAATTCTAAGAATTTGAAGCTTGAACTTATATAAAGTTGTGTCTGCTCTACTATATGTTGCGAGGGAAGAACACAGACTAAAAGTATTGGTGAATAAAATGCTGAGGTGAATATTCGGATCCAAGAAGGACGAGAACGGGGAATGATGGAAACTTCATAATAAGGAATTGCATAATTCATACCATTTATCTAACATTATTAGCGTTAAATCTAGGAGGCTCAGGAGCAGGTCATGTAGCCAGAATGGAAGAGAGTTGGAGTGCTTTCAAAGTTTTAACTGGAAAAGGGCCATTAGGAAGGCCTAGGCGAAGATCTAAGGACGACAGTATCAAAATGGGTCTTGCAGAAATAGGAATACAAAGTAGAAACTGATTCTAGTTAACTAAGGATAGAAATCAATGGAGAGCGTTTGTGAATGTGGCACTCAATCTTCGAGCCCCATAGACCGTAGAGTTAGCTAGAGAGTTCAACTTATAGAATACAGCGAGCCGAAGGCTCAGGTGAAACAACCATTTTCTAACGCAGTTTCTTTTTTTAACTAATACATCTATGTACTTATACAGAACAGCTTTAAATATAAATCACAATATATTCTCTTCTCTTCTTCCATGTTTGGAATATATAATGTTTTCCATGCCAATCTAACAAATTACTTTTCTAAATTGGCGATAGAAGTCGACACATCTAAAATACCTGCTCAATTGTAGCCGTCTTTGCGCCAAGAGGTTTTTACTTCAGCTCTAAGTAGCAAATCCTCCGATGCTAGAAAAAAATAAAGTTAGAATATTCTGTGTTAAAAAACTCAAGTTGATTATATGGGCATCAGCCTGCTGCGATCATCGGCTTTTCTTCTTCGCTAGCTTCTTCTCAGAAGAAAAAAGGGAGAGAGATAAACCTTAATAATTCTTCACTTTTTTGTCACGGTTCTCTAATATCTAGTACAAAATGAAGCCAAGAGGAGCTATAGGAGTAGAGACGCAGGTGTTCTTAATGCGTTGCAGCATGTTATACGTACTACTGTATATAGCTTGGCTCTCCAGATGAACGCAGCCACCGCTGGTTGACTCAAGTTCTTGGTTGTTTTTGTGAAAAGAAAAACCTGAGGTATTTTTGGTCATCGCTTTTTGTCACCGCTGACTGGCCATTTTTTTATTCTCTGGTTTGCTTCCGTTCTATTGAGTTCTTTGGCTAGTTTACGAGGACTTCTGGAAACTCACCTTCCAATTCTTGCACAAACACACACTCACATAGTGTCCATCCAGCTCATCTGGTGGTGTTTTTCAAAAGAGAAAAACCCCATCTTTTGGCTAGTTTTTGTCCACCTTTTCTCATTCACAATTCCACGTTTTTTTGCTTTTAAAAATGCTGAATGTCTCCTCAAAATTGATAGGCCTTGGATTTTTGTAAAAGATTCGGAGGATTTTACTATTGACAAGATGCGAGTGTTTTGTCCCCAACCCTCCAATAATGCAGTATGCAATGCTTCACTGTCCTGCCCCCTCTCCCCTGGGATGTCAGAGGACAAGCGGGGGGAAACAGCAGTTGGACTTCCGTTTCTTCTTATATAGAGATGCCCTCTTCTTTACGGGCGTCTCTCTTTCACAAAAACCCCTTACAAAGCATTCCCCTTCCTATATATAAAAGGAGAGATTTTTAATGGGCTGTTTTGCTATACTTTTCTACTCTTTTTTTATTATAGCTAAAGTAACCTATAAGTTCGGTTAACATTGCACCGCGGAACGACAGTCCGACACACGTATAAGAGCATACACAGCTTGAATCACCGCGCTATCCAAAGTATACTGTCAAAAAATTTCAATAGAGGTTTTCGCAAAAGTAAAGATTACCACCCCTTGATTTCAAAAAAACATTGTATTCTCGTTTTAGCCGACATCTTTGATAGATGAAATTTTCTTGAATTTTTAACGTGTATTTAGGGTTGCCAGAACATCTTATACATTTTTTATAAGTTGTAAAATATATATTTGAGCACTGAAACAACTTTCAAAAAGTAAGTCAGATTTACATTCGCAATGAAATATAAAACTAGCGAGTATCTGTATATGTTTAAAATATTCCCGTCTCAAATCTACCTTTTAAAAATAAAGGGTAAAGACGAGAAAGCGAGATTCTTATATTTAAATTGTCTGTGAAACCTTTTGTAATGCAAAACCTCTGGCTATGTTTGCTAATTAGTTTGCTATGTTGTTTAGATATGCACGCCAATGGCTCTTTCGAGGACGTCTCTGGCCAATGGCGTACACAGAATTTCATCAAAGGAAGAGTTCAAGGACCTAAGTTCGTATCGTGACATATGCGATTTTGGTACACATTTCTTTCAATAATATCTTGCTAACTGGAGTTTATAACCTGGAAGCGCCACTCTTGCGTATATGCTATGTATCTGGCTTGTTTATGCCGTGTTCATGCCTGGTGAAGACACAAGGTAACTCCTCTGTCTATACTAGTATAACCCCATGAACGATTGTGGCTGGCCAGACATCTTTAATTGGTGATTAGCACATCAGCTTCCATCGACTTTCGCTCTGCAAAGTTCGATGGGTTCAATTGTCTCCCCAATGAGCCTACCAATCGAATGATCCGGATTCGATCCCTGATTAAGTCGTTTTTTTTTTTTTTAAAAAAAAAATTCTACTCTCGTCCAAGATGCGGCTCAGAAAATTTTCCAGACTTTGTCACATAGATGCCCTGTCAAAATCTCGAGCAGAAAATCTGGATCACTTTCAACCCCCTTGAAACTTTCAGTTACTTGCTGGAATGTAGCCTATATATGAACGTAAGGTGTGTGGCGGGCCGGCGGTATGCGTTTGCGTAGACCGGCACCCACACAAGAGAGTTTTGTAATTTACCAAAATACTTCTATTTAGTCAACCAAAGTTTCTGCAAAACACCAACTATAACTCGAGCGGTAAAGTTATACTGGAAACAGGAACTCAGCTAACAAAACAGTCTGAAGAATCTTAGTATTACACGGTAGCGTTGGCCGTGGCCAAGACTTAACTTCTAATGGAAACAATGGAATCGTTATCCTGATTAAGGTTTGATAACCAAACAATCCTTTGGGATATCTCTTGAAACAAAACTCGAGAAATGTGTTCCTTGCAGTAAGCCTGCAGTTTATTGGCTCTAAACAAATTACAAGAACCAGAGCCAGGGCGATAGTGTAAGTACTGTGTCTATATATAAGAGAGTTTAACTTACGTGGCGACGTTCCAATAGGTAGTAAAAATAACTCACTGAATGTCACTGAATAAAACAAACTAACTGTAGCACTTTTCACAAATAAAACAAAACTGCACTAGACTGGGAGGGCACGAATCAGTCCTAGTGGGTAGGTAGGTAAGAGGTATACTATTTGATCTACCGGTCTGCGAACAGACATCAAATAGGGTAGGCTACCAGAGGTTAGGAACAGGTTACCGTTTGATCTACCGGTCTGCGAACAGACATCAAACAGGGTAGGTGTAAAGGTTACCGTTTGATCTACCGGTCTGCTAGGCAGACATCAAACAAAGTTGGTTACCAGAAGGAATTAAGGTTACCGTTTGATCTACCGGTCTGCGAACAGACATCAAACAAGGAAGGTGTAAGGGTTTACCGTTTGATCTACCGGTCTGCGAACAGACATCAAACAGGGAGTCACTATTTGATTACCGGTGCGTTTTAGGCCAGCTAAGCAATAAACTTAGAGTCTGTCAAAACACACATCAAATAGGGGTGCGACAGAACTTTAGCCGTCAACTTCCTAAGCTTGCCAGCAGTTTCTGGAGCGAGTCCGGGCTGAAGCGAAACTTGCGGAAGTAGATTGCCAAGTTCGGAAGGAGATAACTTTAGCCGTCAGTTTCCTAAGCAGACCAGCAATTATGGGAGAACCCTGGCTGAACCGTCTTGCTTTCAGAAACAGATTGCCAAGTTACTGTGAGGATTAGGTAGGGTAGTACTTTGACCGTCAGTTTCCTAAGCCGACCAGCAATTATGGGAGAACCCTGGCTGAGCCATCGAGCTTTCAGAAACAGATTGCCAAGTACTGGGTAAACCAAGGTAGTGAGGTAGGTAACCAAGAGATTGAGTAGGCAGGCCTCCGTAGAGGCAGAGAGGTTTGAAGGCAGAGGGATGGACAACTAGAGACTTCTTCGTGATAAGTTCCTGAACTGAGACGTACCTAACGAATTGCGTACTCCTCGTAGTCTGCACGTCTCTGAGGGGTTCAGGAGAGGGACGTTGTCCGACGAGAGAGGCCAAAACATGCGTTTTTAAGGGCCTCGGTCGGAGGTGCAAGCGGCACCAATTTACGGTCTGTGTGCAAAATAGTAACGTGAGCAAACGTTGCACGAGGACCGTAAGGTCAGAGGTTGAGCATGCGTGGAGATCTAAAAAGTACCTAGGGCGGAGCCCGAGGGGGACCAGTATCCTGAAAAGAAAGATTATTGGCTTTGCACACGATTTCGGGTGCAGATGACCTCGGAAGAGTTCCACTCTGAGGGGTGGAGCGACTAACTATTGGAACGAGCCATGCCATTAACATCTAGATTGGCTAGTACAAGGTGCCTTGGGCGGAGCCAGGCAAAAGATAAGATTTTGTGTGTGCGCATGCGTGTGCGTGTGATGTGTAGTCCTTGAGTTTAGGTGTGTGAGCCCCTTTCTCTGGAAGAATGATATTACATCGAGATATTACAGAGAATTGTACAAATAGTATCTTAAACTATAAACATATACTAAACATAAAAGATTTCAAGTAATAAACTTGAAAGGTTTTATACATAATGAACTCAAGACCCTTCAACAGTTTATCTTACTTGTTTTTCGACCAAAGACACACATATATATTTAATGTTCTGAAGAACGAAAAAGAATCTTCTTTCAGAAGCAAAAATGACATTTTAAAGATACACAAACTATATGGGTTTTCTTAACAGTATTCTACCACTAATAATAATAATCTAACTTGTTAAAAGACTACATCAATATAGAAAAAAAACTAAGCTTCTGTATCGAACCAGAAGGGGAGAATGTTTATCTTAACTGCGGTTGACCTACAGGTCAGAAAGGGGGAACTCGGTGAAGGCAGACAGGATGTCTGGTTTCCAGCGAGGAGAAAAAAAAAAGAACACTCAACACGAATTTGTATTTTAAAAGAAGTAAATGAAATACGAATTCTGTTGCAGTTTTAAAAAAAATAAAAAGAAAAGAAATAATTATTCGCAAAAAAATAGTTTGCGAATTTGCGGCACTACAGTCCTTCCTCCTAGGGAAAGAAAAATTTTAACTGTAAGGCAAAAATTTTTCGTACTAACTACAATCAAAGTAAAAAAAAATTCCAAAATTAAATTTTAACGATAGTTCCTAGACCTAGTAACTCTTTGATTGAGATGAGGTGAATCATCCTCTTGTGATTCCTCGTTAAAAGTTATTTCACCAGAAGCAGCTCGATAAGTGGCATTAAGAGCTGGACTATTTGATTGTACACCTGCAATGATTGTTGGCTTAAAACATATGGTTCTGATACAGTCTGAATTACACCATTTATTTCTATGTCTACAACAATTAAACTTAAAACTACAATACACACAAAGAAATATCAGAATAGTAAACATGATTATATAAGTCAAAATAGAATAAGAAAATACATGATTACTTTGTCTTATCTGCCATTCTTGTTCATTAATTAATTTTTCAACATCCTCAACACGATGGCTGGCATATTGTAAATCTGTAACTTTGTGTATGATATGATTTAACGGCAAAGTAAATTCCATATTCTTAATATTGATCTTTGAGTTTGAGAATATACAACAATCAATGCTATCATTTAGTAGTGGAAGCAAATCTTTACTTGTACTGTTACTTACATATATTTCCTGAGAACTGATTAAGGAATTTGGACCATAAGCTTTACAGTTTTTATCTAAAGTTAATTTTCCAGTTTTATGAATCAAAACAGTTTTCGACACATCATTTCCACAAACTATTGTTAATTTTTCTGGGAATGGCGAAGCAAATAGCCATTCATTATTATCTAATGAAATCCATAAAATATTTCTTAATTCTACTATACGTTTGTTACAATCTGCTGGAATTGATTTAACAAAATCAATAAGTTTTACTTCACAGTCTTCATTACTATGTGTAGGTTTTAACGGAAATGTTTGTTTGCAAACCCTTGAAAATGAAGTTAATTCCTTACAAGTATTAAACATATGTTCATCAATTTTACCATAATATTGTTTTGATACTTCAATAATCAAATACGGATTTTGAGGCTGTATAAAGAAATACTTATTGTCTTTAAGCTCAGTTGGAAATGGAATTAATTTATACATATTAAATCTTAAACCATCAGTCAAAGGTAAACTAATAACATAACCAAGAATTTTCTGATTGATGAAAACATCTAAATCTACAATTTTTAATAATGCATAACCTATTGAAGAGCCAGGTGGAATGGGTAATGACATGCCTTGTGGAATCACAGAGGCGCTTAATTTAAAATGTTCTAATATCTCTTTAGGAGTAATTACATGAGGAGATAAAATACCAGATTGAGCATTTAGAATGGATTGTAACAAAATTTCAAATGCGACATCTAATTCTTCTAACATAAGTGAAATAGAATGCAGATAATTATCCCATTCGACCTTCACTTCAAGTTCGTTTATCGAATGCATAAATGTTTGACTACGAGCATTAATTTCTCTTTTAACATCTTCTAAACCTTTTTGTAAAACTCGTTCATTATGTTCAATAGACAACACAGTATTATTAATAGTTTTCAAAGTGGCCTTTACAATAGTCATTGATTCTTTAGTTAATTTCAAAAAGTTTGACTGTTCATTTTCTAATTTACTAATTTGTTCTGTATAGTAAGTAGCATCTTGAGAATCTAAAGTACCAAACAAAATTTTCGATATTTCACCAACAAAATTAAATATTCCTCTTTTGGTTTTCACCTTGGTTTTGACAATTTGATTTATGACTGAATTAGTTTGCTCAACCTTGTGTAGTTTTCGGATAAGTACGTCTAATCGAGGTTCTCGACGAGAACGATCGGAATAGATAACTCTTGATTTGTATAGTTCGTTTGCTGTTCCCAAGTAGGTGGAGACACGGTGCAAAGTTTGTTCATAATCGGACAGATTAACAAAGGTCACAAGCTTCCATTGTCTGTTATATAAAACTGCTTCTCCTAAGAAGTCATAATATATACCAACAGTATTTGTTATTGTCTGAATTTGAGAGCTAGTGACATTTGCTGTCTGGATAATCGGAAGAATTACCGCCAAGCAAGCAAACAACGAGAGAGGATGTCTCATGATGGCTGCGAACAAAAATGGAAACTACATTACCTACTAATAGTATCTACTAATAATATAACTTTAACCTATTAGCATGAACTACAAATGTTTTTCTTCGATTAGCAATAGTACAATTAACACCTTTAACTTTAACTACTTTGTATGGACCGATCCACTGTGAACCCAATTTCTTGGATCGTCCTCTTCTAACAGATTCATCTTTAAGTAACACTTGATCGCCTACTTTAAACAATTGTTCTTTATGAGAGGCGGTCTTATCATATTGTTCTTTGTTTTTAACCTTAGATTGTTTCAGTTTTGATCTAGCTAACTCGTAACTGTTCTGAAGCTTCTGCTTTAGAGTTTTGATGTAATCATCATACGCGTAATTAATGTCGGTAGATTGTTTCTGTAATATACCAGGGATGTTAGCCATCCGGCCAAACATCAACTCGTGTGGAGTATAGTTAGTTACTGAATGCGGAGTTGTATTGTAAGCAAAAGCAGCGTATGGCAACCAGACGTCCCAGTCCAGTTGATTTTCAGACACATAATGCCTCAGATACTCAGCAAGAGATCTATGAACTCTTTCAACGAAGTTAGCTTGAGGGTGGAATGCACTAGTATGTAGTTTCCTAATCTGGAACATGCGACACATTTTCTTAAAGGTATCGCTCATAAAATTAGTACCTTGATCGGTTAAAATGGTTTGAGGTATACCGAAAACACAAACAAATTTCGTCACAAAGGCTTCAGCTACGGTTTCTGCATCTTGTTGCTGTAGGGGAATGGTCACTAAATATTTCGATAATTCATCTTGGCATGTTAAAATGTATTTGTTTCCGAGAGAACTCTCAGGAAACGGCCCTACAAGATCTAAAGCACATTTCTCAAATACTACATCAGGAGTGGTGGTCAAAACCATGGGAAGTTTGACATTAGGTTGGATGAGTTTGTTCTTTTGACACGACTCACATTTCTTTATGTATTCTTCGACATCGGTGTTTAGTCTTTTCCAAGATTTCGGATCAATATTGTTCAATTCTAAGTACGCTTTGATTTTAGCTATAGTTCGATGAATACCTTGATGTCCACCGGCAGGAAGGTTGTGAAACTCTTTCAGAATCCTACTCTTTGTTTCTTCGTCAAGGGTAGAAGGTTGACCTTCTGGATCGGGGTCTAGATATGCAATGCGACTCAATGCATCAGCATTGGTATTACGGACACCTGCTTTATAAACAATCTTATAATTATATTCTTCTAACTTAATTCTCCATCTTAAAAGTCTACTACTAGGATCTTTTACACTAAACACCCAAAGCAAAGGTTTATGATCAGTCACAAAGGTTGTTTCCTTTCCAAAGATGTATGGGCGGAATAGTTTGGCAGCCCAAACTATCGCAAGTAATTCACGTTCGGTTGTGGAGTAATTTCTTTCAGCATTATTAAGTGTACGACTAGCGTAAGCGATTGGTTTGTCTTGGCCAATTTGGCCCTGAGACAAGATAGCTCCAATTGCGACTTCTGAGGCGTCACAGGTAATAATAAAGGGACGGCTCATGTCAGGATATTGAAGGAGAGGTGGTGTTGTCAATTTTTCCTTCAAAGTTTGGAACGCTAGTTCTTGTTTAGTTTCCCACTTGAATGGAACATCTTTCTTTAACAAAAGAGTGAGAGGTTTGGCTATGTTGCTATAGCCTTCAATAAATCTACGGTAATAAGAACTTAATCCTAAAAATCCACGCAATTGCTTGACATTTTTCGGATGCGGAAAATGTAACACTTTCTCAATTAAGCGAGGGTCTGGCTTCAGACCTTGATCTGTTATTTGATGTCCTAAATATGTTACTTCTTTTCTAAGAAATTCGCACTTATCAGGCTGAAGTTTGAGGTTGTAGGTTCGAAACCTATCAAATACAAGTTTCAATCTTGACATATGGTCCTTTAAGTCTCTACTATAGATACAACAATCGTCTAAATACGAAAAACACTTTAATCCTTGTAATCCGGATAGAACAATATTCATCATTCTCTGAAATGTTGCGGGGGCACCGCATAATCCAAAGCTCATGCGATTATACTCGTAATGACCATATGGTGTACTGAAGGCGGTCTTACTACGGTCTTCAGGTTTAATTCTAATCTGCTGGTACGAACTGGCTAAATCCAAGGTCGTAAAGTATTTCGATTGCCCTAACTGATCTAGTATTTCTGTAATATTCGGTAAAGGAAAGCTATCTCCAATAGTAATCTGATTAAGCCTACGAAAATCTAAACATATACGAATCTTAGGTTTGCCTGATGCATCCATCTTTTTCGGCACTATTAATATTGGAAAATTCCAAGGACTCTTGCTTGGGGAAATTATACCTTCATCTAACATCTTGTCGATTTGATTTTGTACTTCTGCCTTATGTACCTCGGGAATACGGTACGGTTTCTGAGTCACGACTGTACCTCGTTTGTCGGGATGAATGGGGATGTTATGTTCAATCACATCAGTATAGGAGAGTTTGTCTCCCTCTAAATAAAATAAATCATGATATTCTTCACAATGCGACAGTATTAACGCTTTCTCTTCTGGATTCAAATGGTCTAATCGCAAGTTCTGCCTAAGTACTTCTAAACGCGATTTTAACCCTTTAGTTTGACTTGCATTGTCAGATTTGCTCAATGCATAAACACTATGAGATTTTGTCATATCAAGAAGTGGTTCAAAATCTAAGGAGATTGGAGGAATTTGTACGTCTACCTCATTTTCAGTCAAATTCAAAATGCTAGTTATACATTTGTTATCGGATGCTTTAACTATAGCGTCTGGCAGGAATACACCGTCTGCCAAAGTACGTTTGGACAAAAATCCTATCCCATTATTTTCAGTCTTAACTTCAATTAGCTTTTCAGTACGTGCTGGGATCTTTACTTTAGTTCCTACATCAATTTTCAATTCGGCTTGTCCGTCATACGAAATTACACAATGATGTTCAAGAAGAAAATCTCTGCCTATTATACCGGCTACATTAGGAGGTAATAAATCACTACGCATTACATGAAAAGTATGAGTCACTCTGTTCTTGCCTATTTCTAATCTAAGATCTAATGTACCTAAAGTATGGGCATGAAAATTATTGAATCCATGCACTGGAGTGGAGTCACATCTATGTATCTTTCTCAACATTGACTCACGTAAATGGCTATACTTGATAAGCGATAGATCTGAGCCTGAATCTAATAACATTTCGTGATTCTTATTTAAATCCATCATTCGAACTTTAATTTTACCTTTCTCATCGATTATACTCTTAGTAGAACATTCACATAATTGGGCGTAACGTCCAATTGTATCAGACTTAACAGAATTTCGATCAGGTTTCTGAGGTGGGGACACCTTCGTACAATTATTACTCGTTTGTTCAGTGGAACAAAGGAAAATCTTCTTAACATTATCATTCTGAGTTCTATTACTATCAACACGTTTCTCTAATTTAACTTTTGAGGAGTTGTGTTTCGATAAACAACATAAAGACTTATTCTTACTACAAGATTTTGGCTTGGTGCTGTGGTCAGCACGGCATTTCTCTTTCAATTCACAATCATGCGTGTCAACTACGGGATGACGACGCGGTGAGACATTATTCGGTTTTGGTCGCGGAGAAGGTTTGCGCGGTGTACGGCGCTGGGGACACACATACACTGGGCGACGCGGCGAAGGACTACGCGCTGGACGTTGCTGAGTGCGATGCGGAGAATGACTATGCGATCGGCGACGCTGAGTGCGACGCGGAGAATGAGTACACGCTGGGCGATGACATTGAGGACGGCGCGGAGAAGGATCTCGCGCTGGGCGACACTGAATGCGACGCGGGGAACGGCTTCGCGTTTTGCGGCAACGAGAACTACGCGGAGAAGGACTGCGCGTTTGCCGGTGATGAGAACAACGCGGAGAACTTGTGTTCTTTCGGGTACAAACATGGATACGTTTCTTAGCACAAGTATGGGTACGCTTTTCACGACAATGATATGAGTGTGTACAACGTAAAGCACAACAAGAATTGGAATCCTCTAATTTGTCACTATTTTCACTACAATGTTTATCATGCGGTTCTTCATGCGAGTCTACTGAATGATCACAATCTTCTAAACAATGAACCTTTTTCTTAAAATTTCTACTATCCTTACGGGAATGAGAAGAGTTATGAGAATCTCTAGATTTACTTTCAGAATGCTTTTTCTCGGAAAATTTCCTATTTCCTTTCTTTTCTGACTTATGGTTATGATTTGAAGAATTTGCCCTATCTTCATTCTTAGAATCTAATGGCTTTCGTCTCTGAGACAATATGTGCGATTCTTCAACTAGAGCGAAATCTACTAATTGAGCGAAACTATCATCTTCTGTACTTTTACCACGAATTACTGTTTGAATGCGGGGATCGCTAATTCCCTGGACAAAAGATGCTTTTGTCAAATGATCAATAAGTGAATGAGCACCAGCTCTTTCAGTTTCACGACATATTTTCGAAGCAGCAGCTTTCAGATCAGCTCGAATTGTATCTAACTTGCTAGCCCATGAGCTAATACCCTCATTTTTGCCTTGCCTGGCAGAAAACAATAAACAAGCATAATAATCAATAGATCTATGTGTAGCATAATTCTCTTCTAAAATTGTCTTAACTGCTTCCCAAGTATCTACGTTCAATCTAACTAAAATACGATTTCTAGGTTCTCCTAAAATTTTTGACTTAATAAACTTCAATAATACAGGTTTGTCACGGGGGTTAACTAACCCTTGAGCAATTTCACAACTATCAATAAATTGCCTCAACTTAGAACGATCTCCTGTAAATGGTTCTGCAATAACCTGAATTGCCTGAGAAACTTTAACATATTCTGGCTGTACGTTACTTCCGTCAGCTTCTGCCATGATTAAAAATTCAAATTACGTTTCAACGTACAAACAACAAATGAAATAAATGAATGGACCTCTTAGATTTGCGAAAACTCGAAGGTTTGAGCAATAATGGTTTCTGAGAGGAATTTCTCACTTAACCTAACTAAATCTAAATTCACGATGAGTTTATTCACCTGTATGGGGCTTTAAAATGCCTAATTTCAACACTAAAATGCACTGCACTTATTTAATCACTAATGAACTGAAATCACTAATGTGCGTTTGGCGTCACGATACAGTGAGCAGGATGTTTTGCTGATTGATGGCCAGTCAAACAACAAAAGCGTCCTTTTCCCTTTTTCGCTTCCGCCAAGGAGGATGGAATGAAAGTTAAACAGATGGAAAAACTTTCAGCACACAATAAATACCACACATGCAAAATGCACATGCACAAAACACAGTTCACCTCAATAACTTAAACTGGTATCAAAGTTTACGATGTCACGATTATTCCTGATATCCTAAGGCTGTGCAAAAAGTTCACGATATCCTAGGTTGTTCAAGATATCCCACCGCTGCCACCAAATTTTGTGGCGGGCCGGCGGTATGCGTTTGCGTAGACCGGCACCCACACAAGAGAGTTTTGTAATTTACCAAAATACTTCTATTTAGTCAACCAAAGTTTCTGCAAAACACCAACTATAACTCGAGCGGTAAAGTTATACTGGAAACAGGAACTCAGCTAACAAAACAGTCTGAAGAATCTTAGTATTACACGGTAGCGTTGGCCGTGGCCAAGACTTAACTTCTAATGGAAACAATGGAATCGTTATCCTGATTAAGGTTTGATAACCAAACAATCCTTTGGGATATCTCTTGAAACAAAACTCGAGAAATGTGTTCCTTGCAGTAAGCCTGCAGTTTATTGGCTCTAAACAAATTACAAGAACCAGAGCCAGGGCGATAGTGTAAGTACTGTGTCTATATATAAGAGAGTTTAACTTACGTGGCGACGTTCCAATAGGTAGTAAAAATAACTCACTGAATGTCACTGAATAAAACAAACTAACTGTAGCACTTTTCACAAATAAAACAAAACTGCACTAGACTGGGAGGGCACGAATCAGTCCTAGTGGGTAGGTAGGTAAGAGGTATACTATTTGATCTACCGGTCTGCGAACAGACATCAAATAGGGTAGGCTACCAGAGGTTAGGAACAGGTTACCGTTTGATCTACCGGTCTGCGAACAGACATCAAACAGGGTAGGTGTAAAGGTTACCGTTTGATCTACCGGTCTGCTAGGCAGACATCAAACAAAGTTGGTTACCAGAAGGAATTAAGGTTACCGTTTGATCTACCGGTCTGCGAACAGACATCAAACAAGGAAGGTGTAAGGGTTTACCGTTTGATCTACCGGTCTGCGAACAGACATCAAACAGGGAGTCACTATTTGATTACCGGTGCGTTTTAGGCCAGCTAAGCAATAAACTTAGAGTCTGTCAAAACACACATCAAATAGGGGTGCGACAGAACTTTAGCCGTCAACTTCCTAAGCTTGCCAGCAGTTTCTGGAGCGAGTCCGGGCTGAAGCGAAACTTGCGGAAGTAGATTGCCAAGTTCGGAAGGAGATAACTTTAGCCGTCAGTTTCCTAAGCAGACCAGCAATTATGGGAGAACCCTGGCTGAACCGTCTTGCTTTCAGAAACAGATTGCCAAGTTACTGTGAGGATTAGGTAGGGTAGTACTTTGACCGTCAGTTTCCTAAGCCGACCAGCAATTATGGGAGAACCCTGGCTGAGCCATCGAGCTTTCAGAAACAGATTGCCAAGTACTGGGTAAACCAAGGTAGTGAGGTAGGTAACCAAGAGATTGAGTAGGCAGGCCTCCGTAGAGGCAGAGAGGTTTGAAGGCAGAGGGATGGACAACTAGAGACTTCTTCGTGATAAGTTCCTGAACTGAGACGTACCTAACGAATTGCGTACTCCTCGTAGTCTGCACGTCTCTGAGGGGTTCAGGAGAGGGACGTTGTCCGACGAGAGAGGCCAAAACATGCGTTTTTAAGGGCCTCGGTCGGAGGTGCAAGCGGCACCAATTTACGGTCTGTGTGCAAAATAGTAACGTGAGCAAACGTTGCACGAGGACCGTAAGGTCAGAGGTTGAGCATGCGTGGAGATCTAAAAAGTACCTAGGGCGGAGCCCGAGGGGGACCAGTATCCTGAAAAGAAAGATTATTGGCTTTGCACACGATTTCGGGTGCAGATGACCTCGGAAGAGTTCCACTCTGAGGGGTGGAGCGACTAACTATTGGAACGAGCCATGCCATTAACATCTAGATTGGCTAGTACAAGGTGCCTTGGGCGGAGCCAGGCAAAAGATAAGATTTTGTGTGTGCGCATGCGTGTGCGTGTGATGTGTAGTCCTTGAGTTTAGGTGTGTGAGCCCCTTTCTCTGGAAGAATGATATTACATCGAGATATTACAGAGAATTGTACAAATAGTATCTTAAACTATAAACATATACTAAACATAAAAGATTTCAAGTAATAAACTTGAAAGGTTTTATACATAATGAACTCAAGACCCTTCAACAGTTTATCTTACTTGTTTTTCGACCAAAGACACACATATATATTTAATGTTCTGAAGAACGAAAAAGAATCTTCTTTCAGAAGCAAAAATGACATTTTAAAGATACACAAACTATATGGGTTTTCTTAACAGTATTCTACCACTAATAATAATAATCTAACTTGTTAAAAGACTACATCAATATAGAAAAAAAACTAAGCTTCTGTATCGAACCAGAAGGGGAGAATGTTTATCTTAACTGCGGTTGACCTACAGGTCAGAAAGGGGGAACTCGGTGAAGGCAGACAGGATGTCTGGTTTCCAGCGAGGAGAAAAAAAAAAGAACACTCAACACGAATTTGTATTTTAAAAGAAGTAAATGAAATACGAATTCTGTTGCAGTTTTAAAAAAAATAAAAAGAAAAGAAATAATTATTCGCAAAAAAATAGTTTGCGAATTTGCGGCACTACAGGTGAACTCAAATTAGCTCCCTCAACAGTTATAATAATAATAATAATAATAATAATAATAATAATAATAATAATAATAATAATAATAATAATAATAATAATAATAATAATAATAATAATAATAGTAATAATAATAATAATAATAATAATATAGATTAATCCGTTTCCAAGAACATGGACTAGATACTACTCCAGCCTCTGCTGTAATTCCGATCTGTTGCTGCTTGTAGAAAACTTTTCCCCCCAAGAAAATTATTTCGTTATGCTTTTAGCATTAGAATGACATCACATATTTGTTCATAGCAAATTTTATAAAAGTAGATCATTTACATTTCAAAACACTGCATGTTTTTAGTACAGGAGGTAGGAAATGCATCACATCCAAGGTTGTATAAGGGGGAAAAAAAGTTCCAAGTTACGGGTAAAGTAAATATTTGAAATGCTGTTTCAAATTGTAATATGATCTCATGGGCTTCTTATTTAAGTGATAAAGCAGTAATTTCCGATCTGGCTCTAAGATATGTAGATTACTGTACTATAGATACATATCGTACTTTTATGTATATAAAGTTCAGGTTGTTTAAATGTTAAATGAAATTTTTAACAATTTTTAAAACTTTCCTATTGATCGAATTACGAGGAGTAAACAGGAGTGGACACAGAAGGGAGCCTAGATGGAATTTCGTTGGGAAAACAGGCCTTTTTTTTTTTTTTTTTTTAATTTTTGAATAAGATAGCTCAATCTCTCCAAAGAGGTTCGTAACAGGGGACTAGGGATGCGCACGAGACGAGTCGAGACACGGCTTTTCCAATAGAGAAATATACATTTTTCGAGTCGAGACATCACTTTTACAGCACATTTTCGAGACGAGACAGACACAAATCTTGTCTCGTGAGCATCCTTACAGGGGACGAAAATCTCTAAATTCTCCATTAAAAAGAAAGTTTTATCTTAGCTATATGATTAGAGTATGATGGAGACCCGAGTTCGATTCCCGGCGAGATCTCATGTGGTTTAGATTTATTATTATTATTAATAATAATAATAATAATAATAATAATAATAATAATAATAATAATAATAATAATAATAATAATAATAATAATAATATGAAATAATATGATATTTAAGAGTCCCGCGATGTCCTGGACGTTCAGTAAAGTGTGTCGTCAGTAGGGATGCGCACGAGACGAGATTTGTGGCTGTCTCGTCTCGAAAATGTGCTGTAAAAGTGATGTCTCGACTCGAAAAAAATGTAAATTTTTCTATTGGAAGAGCCGTGTCTCGACTCGGAATTTTGTCAGGAAAATCCTGTCTCGACTCGTCTCATGTGCAGCCCTAGTCGTCAGTCAAAAAGGTTGAGAACCCCTGGGTTAGACTGATTCTCGCTTAATTTAATCTTTACTTTAACCACATATACTCTACATTTTTCTTTTAACGTTTCCTAATGAAATAACAAGTCTCTGGCAACACTTACTATCAATAGTTTCTCTTCTCGGTCCATTTTTTTCAATTTCCTAACTGTTCTTTCTTTCCTTTTTTCTTTAATATTTATTCTGTCTCCCATCCCTCATTCGCTGGACATCATGCTTCTTCTGCTATATAATGAAAAAAAAAGTTTATAGAATTCATGTTGAACCACCATCAAATCCCTCCCATGACAAATATTTCTCCCCATGACCCCTCCCACCTACCAACTTTTTTTTATTCACACTCTTTTTACACACCCAAAAGTGTGTGGCACGCATGCGCCGAACAAAAGAACCCAATGGTATAGTAACCAGAAATCCCCCCACTTCTCCTCCTTCATCCCCTAAAACATGGAAA
The DNA here is from genome assembly GCF_964235325.1 of Thermobia domestica. NCBI lineage: Eukaryota > Metazoa > Arthropoda > Insecta > Zygentoma > Lepismatidae > Thermobia > Thermobia domestica. The sequence continues at coordinate 222,958,116 of NC_137461.1, read as the reverse complement.
GGAAAAAAAAATGTAGTGGAGCCTCCCTCTTATCACGAATCTTTTAATACTTTTTCAACCTTAAACTCACACTAATTCAGTGCCACGCTTCTGGCAGCCGCTCGCTCTTTTATATCACGTCAGTGATGGAGACGCGATATCAGGTTCAAACATAACGAACCGTTTATAAATATTCGTCTCACATAATACATGGAATGGGGGAACGGAAAGATTTGACCTGACGCCTTGATAATCTACATCTATGAATATTTTATCTTTTTTTATTTTGTTATCTTTTTCTCACCTTAGTTAAGATGTTCTGAATGCTTTTAAAAAATCCTATGCAGTCCTCACTTTTTCAACAAAGTATCAAAATGTTCACTTTATTATTATTAAAGTGCAGGGACAATACCTAAAAGTCTTCGCGTTTACAAAAAACACACCAAAAAACATTCACTGTAGTAGAAAATGTGTAATTTAAAAGTTATTTTTTACCATGGTGTTGTTATAGAAAGTCACATGTTACACAATACATACAAAAATTGCCTCCGCAAGAACTTACAAGTGTTCAGTTTTTTTTTCTTTTTTTAACCAGACTACAGAGACCCTTTGATCTGGATGTATGTAAATATTATTTAATACAGTTATTTTATAATAAACTACAACAGGGATGCACTCACGGGGGGTTCCACCGGGACCGGGTCTACCTCCCCTCCCCCAAAAACTGTCTAACTCAACATAAATTCGTAGACTTTCTCAATAAATGTAGCATGAAAATTTTATCTAACACTTCGTCTGTACTCTTTTTCTTACAGGGGCCCCGCGTAGCGTAGTCGCTAATGTTCTCACCTTCGGTGCGAATGGTCCCGGGTTCGATTTCCAGTGGGGGCACTCGGTCAAAAAAAGTGTAAGAAGCTTTTTCAGGCCAGACATCCTGAATGAGGATTTCCTGGGTTTTCCTCATTCACACCAGGCAAATGCCGGGCTGGTACCTAACACAGGTCCCAGGCCGCTTCTTTTTCCCCGAATAGTGTGAGCTCGTCGAGGGACGTTATTCCTCATACGTGACGGGCTAACATGGCCATAAATACTAAAAGCTCAGAAATATAAATTGTAAATCTTTCTCTTATAAAAGCAATCTTTTTTTTTTAATTTAGGTGGGAGTATTTTACAACTGCTTATTGTCTTTTCGGGTGCAATATAACATAGTTGTAGTGGCTTGTATCTAGTATTTTCTCCACCCAAAGCTTGGACACATCCCAATAAAAATGTCTGGATGCGCGCCTGAACCAGAATATTGTAAAAATTAACTTCACCTGATTTGGTGTATGTTCATATACGTTAAAGAGTGAGAATAGAAAATATTTCAAGTATCAGTCCTAACCTTGTATACAAACCGCAGCAAAAAACCTGCAACATGAACATGTAAGTTTATTGTAAAAACTACACCTAACAGCGCAAAGAATCAACATAACGTCTAAGTGGCACGAATCACGCCAGGAAAAACCTCGGCGTCCTTCCCCTGCACACTTATTTTGGAGCAAAAGACATCGTCGTTTCACAATAAACTTACTTGCTCATGTTGCAGGTTTTTTGCTGCTGACTGTACCATGAAGTGTAATACTGTACAAGACCGTACCATACAATTATTAAATTTACATTACAAAATTATTTTTGAAGACGTTAAAAAAACTCTCTATTGAGAATTTGTATTCCTCAGAAAACTCACACACAATCCGAATCTATTTCTCGGAATAGCCTTCAACATATACCTTATATTAGCTTCTAGGATGAAATGCTCGATATAATTACCCAACTCTTCGTTAAATTTGTGATTTCGAGAACTGTTTAATATGATGTGCATTTTGCCGGATCCCTAACCATTTCTTTAATAGAGTGTAAGAAACTATTTTCATGTTTACGGTTAGAATTTAATTTGAATTGCGGACCTCTGGCTACAGAGACGTACGTAAGGGGTGGGTTATGCAGGTCTGGACTCTCCGGAATCTCGACTTTTCCGTAAATTTAGTCTAATTTTAGGGATTAATTTACAAATTTTAATATAAATTATCCTCCTGCCCCAAATAAATCCTTGTGTACGCGCCTGTCCACACAGGGGCACGCAGTGTTCTGCGGACTTCAGTTTAAAAATCGCTAACTGATTTATATCTATGTTTCGAAAAGTTAGTATAGACTTGAACATTTATAAGAAAAATAATAAAACTTTTAATTTTAAAATATGAAATACCTTTCTTTTTCTTTTTAATTTTCCATCTCAAGTTAAAATATCAGAATACATTTGTTGGTTTGGTTATTTGCTTGCAGAGACTTACCGCAGAATTTTTCGGAGATACGACCGACCTTAAGCCAATAAGGCATCGCGTCTAAGGGGTCTCCATGCTGGAATGTAATCTACTCTCGTCTCCTCAAGTACACCCAACACATTGCAATATACAGGTCTTTATCAAATTAATGGAAACGCGTTAGATGGAGTTGGCAACTATCAGGCGGCAACCACTGAACCAGACTGTTGATGGTGGTGGTATATTGCGGTAAATTTCGTTCTGAGAAGCAATAGAGTGGCAAGTAAACTGAGCAGATGGTAAAAAGTGTAAAATAGATGATATCTCTGATTTCCAGAGACAGAAATTATTCGCGCTCGGTTATGTATTGTGAACACTGCCGCAAATCTCGGAAGGAATGAGGGGGGACATATCCCCTCCAATATTGGAACTGGACGGACTGTTCCCTCAATTATGCGATTTTCTTTTTTCTTTGTTTCTTTCTTTTTCTTTTTTTTTTTACGGAGAAATGTATTTGTGTCCAATTGCCAACAAAGGAATGTGAGATGAAATTGATGCCCACCCTAAAATAAGCCTTAAATCTGACCGCCTCCCAATGTTGAAGACACCTTTGCACACCTGATCCTCCACAGTATTGTTTTTCAACTTCATAAATGGCTTTTGAACATGTCTTAAAAAAATATATATATATGGGAACAGTATTACCCCTCCCCCTAATGTTGAAGACAGATTTGCGCCGCTGATTGTGAGCATGACAAAAGTGGGAAATATGTTGGGTGTGTTGCGAGGTATCAATGTCCAAGGTGGTAAAGGCCTATAAACTCAAGGCAAAAACCCATCTACCAAGAGCACTTATTTCCAATCTTGTTTTTTTTTCTAGTACCCCCTATATAAACCCTGCAGACTTTACGCTCCCTCCCCCCCTCCTTCAGTCCAACTCGTCAGTCTTACGTCCTTTCGTCTGAGCAGCATTCAATTTTCAAACCTTCATTATTATTATTATTATTATTATTATTATTATTATTATTATTATTATTATTATTATTATTATTATTATTATTATTATTATTATTATTATTATATAATCGAGAAATTTTACGTTTTTTTTATTTTATTCATAGGCTATTAAATCGTACGTAAGTTACTAATGCTAGGTTGCATTTCTTTGTTTTGATTTTTATTGAAGTTACGTTGATAATCAAGGAATGCCACTTACAGATCGTAACATTAAATGACTCTTTTTTTTTTTTTTTCATTCAATTAAATTAAGCATAATATTTCAAATAATGGTATTAACATTTCGTTTCAATAGAGATAATTCCTAGAGCGAACGCGATAATAAAGTGATTTTACGTTGAAACTCAAGCCTTTTCTTCTTCTTCTTTTGAGATAGTTCACAGATTTGTGAGCTTTACCTAACCCCGAAACAGATTAAAATCAATTGTTATCAACAATGAGAGAGAGTACTGTACTGTAATTTGTTCGAAGTAGACTGATTTCGAAACATCAATTCTTATATATAGCTCGAAAAATGTAAACTATTGCTTAATCGTGAATAACTCAAATAGAGAATCAGGGACGGATCCAGGACGGACTTCTGAAGGAGGGTGGTTGTAATACTGCTACTTAGAACTTCTTTTAAGAACTCCAAACTCTGGGATGGGTTTTATTTATATATAAAATAAGAAAGTTTCCTCTTCTGGGGGGGCAATTGCCCCGATCGCCCCACCCCCTGGATCCGCTCCTGTGGAGGATTGACGATAATGTCTCATTTTTGATAATGCTAAAGTTTAATGTTCTAGGGTTTGAAAGAGGTATTACATTGCAATTCATGATAAAGAACTGATGTCAGTTTATCTGTTGAAAGTTGGCCATTTGGAATCAATACACTGTCGAAGCCGCCGAACTGCTGCACGAACTACAGACTGCAACGTGCGAAGTTCGATATCTGCACAGGGACTTTCGAAGGCTGCTCGTAGCTCATACAATGCACGAGGCTTTTTGTCTATAAACAACGTTTTTGACAGTTCCCCATACCTTAAAGTCTTCAGGAGTGAGGTCTGGGATAAGTGAGGGATACTCGACGAATCTTCTTTGGCCTATCCAGCGTTCGGAAAGATTTTTATTGCGAAACTGCCTGACAAGATCATGGTAGTGGAGTAGGGCACCATCTTGTTGGAGATGAAACCTCTCGTCCATATTAAGGTCTCAGATGGCAGGCAAAATAGACGTCTCTAGTATCTGTAGGTACTTCTCATCGGTAATCATGCTGTCAGACTAGAATGGCCCAATCAAAACCACAATAAGACAACCCACTCCGCTCAATTCACAGCATTTTCCACTTGGATTTCCGGATTTACGGCGGACCAGTAGATTATGTCGGTTTACTTTATCATTGAATGTGAATGTGACCTCATCAGACCACATGCTCATTTCTGCAAACATTTTGTCCTTACTGTCACCATGTTTGTTCGTCCTGGTTCATTGAATCCAGGAATCTTGGAATGTAAACCTTCCACTTTGCAGCCCTCAAAATTCGACAAACCGGTCCGCAAGGGTCTAGGATGTTTCGGTGTAGGACGTTTCGGTGTAGGATGTTTCGGTGTAGGGCGTTTCGGTGTAGGATGTTTCGGTGTACGGATGTTACGGTGTTCGGGCGTTTCGGTGTAAGGACGCTTAGCTGTAAAGGACGTTTCGGTGTATAGCCTAATATTTGATTCTATTAATCATATGGTTGTAATGAACAGTCATGAAGTGTCACAGTGTAGCTACTCTGCAATAGTTTAAACTGATTAACATTGTTATTAAGTCTCATTGTTATTGAGACAGGATGATAATACAACACCAATCCATTCGTAACAATAATTTCCATACAGAGGTATCCATAGGAGAGTTTTATAGAATAATAAAATCTAATTCAAAAATCAAATTTACTGCAAAATATTCAGCGTAATTTCTGAATAGAAATAAATATATTGCACAAAGTTCCTGAGATACAGTAATAATATATACAAACTGAATAATACCCCAAAGGAATTTTGTTGAAAAAAATAAAGATACATAGAATCACTCAACTCAGAATCTAAAATTGTACGCAATTCCTTTTAAGAATGAAATTACATCAGATTTGTAATTTTCACAAACGTTGCTCAATCTCTTCGTAACATCGGCGTATTTTTTCTTTGTTCTAACTTTATGTCCGCCAATTATTTGTTCCATTTGAACAGCACTACCAAGGAGACTTACAAAAGTGTAATATAATGATTTGAATGAACTTTGTATAGGCTACTTGTGGAATATCAAAAAAATAATCGACACGTATTTTTTCTTTATTTCGGCAATGGTGCGGGTTTAAGGCTAGGAACCACCCTTTGAATGTTAGGGGTGACTTCCAAGCATAAACAGAAAATAATCATTAAATTAGAAGATTAAATGATACGGCCAGCTTATTGCCAAGGGGGTTTTAGGACAGATGATTCAGAAGGGTTCTTCCCAGTTGCGGACGTCTCAATTGCGGACGCTGCTCTTATATGTTAAAATCTTTCCCAGTTGCGGACGCATAGGTGTTGCTTGGAATTTCCATAACTCGATTACGAAGCAACTAGAATTGTTAGTCCCAATTGCGGATGCGTGCGTGAGAAGAGGTAAGATCTATTGATAACAAGCAGAAACGTTGCCACATTTTTCATTTCATTACATTACTACCCTGCCCTCAGCAACGAGAAGGACTCTTTGTTGCAAGAATACAATTTGCTGAAAAGAGATTCATTCAGGGGTGTAACTAGTAAGTTCTTATAGGGGCATGACTTTTCCAAGGGCCTTAGCCTTTTTACAATGTCGAAATAAAATTTTTCTCACAAATTTTTAGTGAGAAGAATTTTATTTCAAAAAATAAGATGGGAACCGCCCCCCACCCACACAAGGATTTCGTACCCTCTATGCAACTTCCCTTCACACTTAACCAGGTTTACTACTGGCAGTGTCAATGTTGAAACTATTGGCACTGGCGTGTTTACAAGTTGCAGGAGAATAGCCACTGTCAAATATTATGCCTATATGAGAATGAGCTTGCAGTTCTCCTTTGTCAGGTAGTGGATTATATACAATATTTACACAAACCACTTATATACAGTATTTACACAAAGCTACTCAAGTCTCTGAACATATGCTATGCATCGCAAACTCTTCTTGATGTTACCAGTACCCTGAAATTCTGCAAGAATTTTATGCATTCTTTTGTCTAATAATATTGCCGATTTCTTTCTTCTTTTCCCGCCAATTTTCAAATCCAAACGATCGTACAGAAAGTTGCTGTGCCGAGCTTCATCCTTGAGAACTCGGACTAACTCTGATACGTTTGGGTGTGCTTTATTTGTAATAGAACGCAGTCTGTCGTGCTAGCCTTCCAGTGCGTTATTCGTCCTGTGCCATGTGTTATGGCAGTTCCAAATCTCTGTAGTAAAAGTCGAGTTCTCCAACCACTGGACGACTAAATAATCATAAAATTGCTGCAATTTATTGTTGCGTGGTGTGTCTTGAATACACAGCCAACCATCAACGACTTTATCTATTGGCAAGTGTGCCAAAGCAGCACACATTCTAATGCACAACCTAACCTCATCATCATTTGTGTATTCTTGTACAAGCCCTACTTCTTGCACTTTTCTCCATAGGCACTGGTTGAAATGAAAATTGCATCCTTTAACCTGCGCTTTGGGTTACGTTTTGTTCAAAAGGAAACATATTTCAGAGGTTCTCCTATTCGCGTTAGGGAATTTTTTTTTAACGTCACATTTCCGGAGGCACTATTTTTATTCTTCTTCTTCTTTTTTTACTTTACATGTAGAATGAGCCTATAGTTGAAGTTATTACGTTGTGTGTTGTTGTTCAGTTTTTCATGGAAATCAACCTTTCCACTAAATTTCATTTTATTACTCTCATTTTATTATTCATCATAATATTTTGATTCTACATTAACATGCATAATTATGTCTCATATAGTTTCGTACAAAAGTTTAGGCTAGGAGTTTGCGTGCAATTACGTTGAGAAATGGATCTTCTTAATGAATCTTTGTAAGAAATTTTCCTCGGACGCCAAATATTCCTTGTCGATGAGCGTGTGCGAAACGGTCGATTATGATTAAATATTTAATCAACTAATATTCTGCAAACTACAAGCTTTTGTTAATGACTTTTAAAACAAGGAATTAAGTACTTTCAAAACAAATAATTAAGTAAATTATCATGCAAAACTAATAAATTTAAATAACTTCTCTTTCGACAGGAGAAATAAAAATGGAAGTGTTATTTTGAGCTAGCATCTACGAAAATTTCCCTCACTAAAAATTTGCTGGGATAAATGAAATTAAATAATGCACAAATCTGCAAAATAATTACAGGAATTCTGATGTATACATGTATTTCATATGTAATTAATGGATAAACTAGTGGCTAGCAGTACCTCTAATATTACATAGCTTTATAATTATAGATGCTCGAATACTGACAGATTTGAATTCTTTATATCGAGGCAGGGTAGTAAATGTAATGAAAAGAAAAATGTGGCAACGTTGCTGCTTGTTATCAATAGATCTTAACTCTTCTCCTACACGCATCCGCAATTGGGACTAACAAGTCTGGTTGCATCGTAATCGAGGCATGGAAATTCCAAACAACACCTGTGCGTCCGCAACTGGGAATGATTTTAACAGATAAGAGCAGCGTCCGCAACTGGGACGTCCGCAACTGGCACGGATTCGATTCAGAACCAGACGTTAAAATTACAAGATTCAAATTGGCGGATCCAATATGATGATTACAATTACAAATAGTCCTCTGGTTTGAAATGCTCTGCAATTAGCCAAGAACAATTATAATTGGCAGGAGCTACTGCGAGAAGGTGCAGACTGATATGAAACCCCTTTCTGTACTTATTTTAACAGGACGCTTGATTAAAGCAAATCTATAGCCAAATTATTTAGAAGCCAGACCCAATGCATTTGTCGCGAATGTGAAGATCCTATCACTAATTCATAATCAGTTTTCTTCTCCTAGTTTTGTAATCTTATTGGGTATGCATGATATAAAAGCGGTTATTTGGAAGAAAATCCACCTGTGTTTGAAAATTTCATTTCAAAGATTGTGCAGCATTTTGCGATTCGTGCACAGTTATTGCCGTAATAAAGTGTGTGTGTGGTGTAAACAATGTTTATGCATCACACGCTTTTTTACGGAATATCATTACCGTAAAACATTTTCTCAATCAATTCATAATTATAACATTTGAGGATATATGAAGTTCTGACATAGAGTGAGGCGAGGGGACTCACTATAAATAAGCACCTCGAATAGTGGGATGTAGAGACTTACTTTAATCAAGCATCCCATTAAAATAAGTATAGAAAGGGGTTTCAAATCGGTCTGCAACCCTCTCGCAGTAACCCCTTCCAATTATAGCAGCATTTAATTTTTATTTTATTTATTAAATTATATTTTCTATTTCCTGAATTTATTTCTCCCTAACGAATAATTTTCATTTTGAAGAGTGGACGTTTCGGTGTAAACATTGGAACTTTTACACCGAACCAGCCTCACACCTAAACATCCTTACACCGAGACACCCGTACACCGAAACGCCCTACACCAAAACGTCCTACACCGAAACATCCTACAACGAAACAGCCGTATCCCGGTCCGCAACGACCGGTCTAATAGAACGGGACTTAGTAGTACTTGTTACTACGACAGTTCGCCAATACAGTTTATGGGCACAATCTGTAACAAAATTGTCGGCTTTAAATTTATTATGAAATCGAGCGGTTGTTAAACGTCTCGGTAGTTATGTTCCAAATTTATTCCTCCATTGTCGTTGCACCTCACTGACGATTTCGTATTCCCATGTGTCACCCCAAGACCGGCAGCCTTTCTTCAAATGTGAGCCTTGCAGCAGTGTTCCTGAACTCAAGCCATATACACACAAGAAGAAAATGAAACCATTATCGGGCTGCAATGTGATAACATTAAATCAAACATTAAAAAACTATAACTATCAAACATATCAAGTTTTTGCTAATCCATTTCAGAGTTATTCACAATCACACAATTCACAAACAGTATTATACATTTTTCAAGCCATATATCCCAATAAAGCACGAATTCAAATTTTATTTATTTATTTTTATAAAATAAATTTTGTAAAATAGTCAAGTTTGAATGCTGATCATCTTATCTAACTTTAGAGTTATGTTGCTTAGCAAATGTAAGACATTTTCTAAAAATGGAGCCCACGACCTCAGAGCATTATTCTGAAGTCAAAATAGACGGTATGTTGGCTCAGTAGTTATGCGTTTACCTCTGGTGCTTGGAGTCCGGGTTCGATCTCCGGCAAAAGCAAGTTTATGGTGGACATCGTGTCCGTGGGTATTTTCGGGGTACTCTCGTTTTCCTCCTACTTTCTCATTCCACCAATTTTTCCATCATCATTCGTTTGCTTTAATCATCGTCCCCCTTAGCCTAAAAGGCATAGCATGGGATATTAAAATAAAAGAAAGATTTTTTAAGTCTAAATAAAGCGAAAAATATAAATAATTGTACACCTTTCGAGTCCTCGTCTGGAGATGCAAATTACACTATGTGGCAACATCGCAGATAAAGAACCTCAGAATAGATTTACCAATCCATCAAATAGTTACATCGATTTTCCAGGTGACAGTTAAGAGTCTTCATCCCGGCGAAATTAAAATACCGCTAATTTTACAGTAATTATGTGATATCTTCAAATAGATAAAAGATAATCGAAATGTGGAACAAGAGCGCCCTAGACAATATTATTTTACATGAGAAATTGTTATCACGACTCACTTATCTGCTTTCGATTTCGAGCCATTTTGAAAATCGGCATTTATTTTCGCGTTTCTAAACAGCTGAAAACGGAAAGCCACTAGGTGACTCGTGATAACGGTACCTCACGCAAAATAATATTGTCTAGGGCGCTCTTGTTCCATATTTCAATTATCTTTTATTTATTTGAAGATATCACATAATTACTGTAAAATTAGCGGTATTTTAATTTCGCCGGGATGAAGACTCTTAAAGACAATGGATGTTGATTCTAGCACCACTCCTTAGCGTAACAATCGGTGTAACTGCTTGAAAGATTCGTAGAGCAATACTAGTGGTTCCAAGTCAATTTACTGCAGACGCGGGGGCTCAGTGGTAGAGCGTTCACCTCCAGTGCATGGGGTCCCTGGTTCGATCCCAGCTCGCACCAAGTGAACTCTGTCATGGGCAAATATCGTACGCGTGAGTTTTCTCGGGGGTTTTCCGGTTTCCTCCCACTTTCTTCATTCCACCATTTCCTTCGATTCTCATCATCATCATCGTCTCCTTTAGCCTAGCCGCTATAAACGTGGGACGTAGAACTTAAATATTTCTTTCTTTAGTTCATTTCTTTTAACATCACAGTAGCCAAACAAAACAGAAAAGAATAATTTTACTTAAGAGTCTTCATCCCGGCGAAGTTAAAATACCGCTAATTTTACAGTAATTATGTGATATCTTCAAATAGATACAAGATAATTGAAATATGGAACAAGAGCGCCCTAGACAATATTATTTTGCGTGAGGTACCGTTATCACAAGTCACCTAGTGGCTTTCCGTTTTCAGCTGTTTAGAAACGCGGAAATAAATGCCGATTTTCAAAATGGCTCGAAATCGAAAGCAGATAAGTGAGTCGTGATAACGGTTTCTCATGTAAAATAATATTGTCTAGGGCGCTCTTGTTCCACATTTCGATTATCTTTTATCTATTTGAAGATATCACATAATTACCGTAAAATTATAGGTATTTGAATTTCGCCGGGATGAAGACTCTTAATTCGGAGTAAGCAGCATACTTCGGAGAAAGTTGTAGAAGAAAAAAGTCAATTTTTAACATCAAGTCCAATATTACCACAACACACAAAAATTACTTCCGTATAAATAATCAAGAAATATCAAATACTTCGAATGCTTCGAAACTTGTTTCTTTTCTTTTCTTTCTCTCATTGAATGAAAACGGGGGGATATAACCACTTGCTCTACAAAAAACAGCTGCAATAATTTGCCTGGAAATTCCACACGCGAAGCGGGAAAATCTTTTTTAGGTTATTTCACATACTGCTATCCTGGAGGTCTACTGTTAGTGCTTAGTTCTTTTTTGACATTGACATATGTAGTGCAACAGCCGTAGAAATAGTTTCGTTTTGGTCTAAAAATTTTAGGATTACTTTTTTAAAAAAGAAGAGAGAGACCCTCCTTTTTTCGTGGTCCGTCCCAGTTTGGCTGCAGAAGGCTATCGAAAGATCTTAGTTACATTATATATATATAAAAAAGACGGCAGCTCCTGGCTATTGTGTTCATTAGCACCAGAAGGACATGGAACGCAAAGAGGTCTACTTTACACCATCCAACGTGTGTTAGATAGGTCGGACAGGAAGGGGAGTGGGGAAAAAAATCAGTAAAATGACCACTATTGGGGTAAAGAAAAGCCACCTATTTGTTCCATTCAGGTTACCTTAACGACAGAAGATCTACAGCAATATATCTTATCTTTTCCAATGACTACGTAAATATAAAAGGTTAACATTTTTTTTCAAGCAATAAATTTTTGTTAAAAAAATAAAATCTTAACTGCGATTCTAAACTATATTTAAAAAAAAGGGGGAGGGGGAGCAGAAAACTATTCTTTCGTACCAGACAAGAAATTTGTCTCGGAAAGGAAATTGTTCAAGTTTCTCTCTTTCTCGGAAGACTTTCCTGAACATGAATAAATACCCACAATTGTTAACAATGAGATTAGAGTAACAAAAAAAGGTCCAAGAATCTTGTCTTGGAGGTAGGAATGCATTTTTTTAATAATATAAAAAACGTGGAAATACATCAACTATAAATGTGAAAAAAGATTCCTGTATTTTTTTTTTTTTTTTTTTTTTTTGTAAGCGTCAGAAGACAGTTTTTGTTGTGTGAAAAGATAGTGTACTTCCTGTAAATTGATGTTGAAAAAACTCTTGAAATACCCAACTAAAAAAAAAAAAGTATTAAAATACCTGTAAGAAACAGTACTGTCCTTGAAAATCACAATTGATCAAGGCTCTTACGTAACTAAATAATAATCCTTTTCTTTTTCCGAGTGAGGTACCCTGGTTCGATTTCCCACTCAAACTTATATGGTGGATTCCTTCACATAGGTCCATGTCTGATAGAACTACGGAAGTGAAAAGAAGCATTAACATCCCCACTTCTCAGGTAATCAATTACTTTAAAAGGAGAGGTAAACGGAATTGGTGGTAGTAACTGAGCTGTCTCATGAAATTAAAATGATAACCGAGGTGAAATTGTCGTTAGTTTTGTGTCCGGTTTTGGTCTTTCTGTATTCGTGTTCTTCCTGTCTCTAGATATCAAATAAAAAAAATTAAAAAAATGAAAAATGAAAGGTAATAACAATAATAATAATGTTCTCGCTTTACAATATTATACATATTGCTCTTTGGCGTATCTTATAACCTTATATAGCCTAACACATTTCTTAAGATTGCTCGACATTGTCTCTTCTTCATATCGCAAAAGATGTTTTTAAATGGGTTTTAATGGTAGTTTGCAAACACAAATTATATATATAGTAGGTATACAGTAGGCAGATACGTACAGAATGGATTAGTGAAAAATTATAGATATTGACATTAAGTAGTTCAACATTAAACTCGACATGTTAAACCCTGTTTAATCATTTAAATGTTGAAAATGTCATCCATCGACTCAGAATATGCATCCAACAATATGCGCCTTTGACACAAATTGCAGTCAGTCTTCATCAATGTCCACAAATTCTTCAATTACGAACTCCATTTTATCCACTCTTACGATTTCTCTCATAAACAATACTTTTCACTACGCTATTTAAAAAAATGACGAAGGCCAGGTGAGTGTGGCAGCTAGTCACTGCTGCCTCGTAGTCCTATCCATGATAGGAAGGCATAGTCAAAGTTTTTTTTTTTTTTTTTTTTTAACACCAATTCATAATGAGAAGTTGCACCATGTTCTTGGAAATATACTTCATTGAATTTAATTCTAGTTCTGAGTTGTATCACTACCGCGTCGCACGATATCTATAGGTAATCGTTACTGTCAAGAGTACCAGGCACGTAGCCAAGGGGGGTCCGGACCCCCCCCTTCGAGACTAGAAATGAAAAAAAATTAAGGAAGGATTAAACAAAGTGAAATGAGAAAAAGAAGGATCAGTGTTAAAAAAAAAAAAAACTACAGGAAGCTTTTGGTTACTCTTTCTTTTGAGGAGATTTGTATTACTTGCAATACATGGTGGCGAGGTGAACGAGATAACCTGGAAGAGTCAGGGAATTTGAAATTTCTACAAAAGTTACAGAATTTTCAGAATTTCTGCTGCCACTAGTCAGGAAGATTTCAAGCTTGCGAAAGCATAGTGCCGTTGTGTAACAGCGTGGACATTTTTTATCATATTTTTTCGTAATCGCATCCTTGCAGTATCAAACATGTTATTTCAAAAACAATTTTCTACTGCTCCTTTAACCTGTCATTTGGAACAGACAGTAGTTGGCGGAATAATAAAAACAAAAATTTATGTGGAAAAATGTTAACTATTGATTCAACAGAGAAAGGAACGCAGATATTGTAAAATATTTTACAAGACATTATTGAGTATGTACTTTTTATAATAGTTGAGGTCATAATGAACGGAAAATTGTTATATTTGAATAAAGAGAGGAAGGACGTAAATATTGTAAAATCTTTTTCAATAAGTTTTTTATTATTTTACTCGAGATTTCTTCATAGTTTGTTATTAAAATACTTACCAACATATCCTCATTTATTATACTAACTAACAATATTTGTTAATAGTAAAGTAGTTTAGATTGAGCGAGCTCTTGGGCCTTCAGAATTTCATGTGTCGCCTCCCTCCTCCTCCCCCCCCCCCCCCCGTTATGAAATACTGACTAAACGAACCAATATATGTTACAGTAAAATAGTTTAGAATGATCTAGCCCCTGGTGTGATGACCAAAGTATCTCATGTCACGGATCCCCCCCCCCCTTTCACGAAATCCTGGCTACGTGCCTGAGAGTACTATCAAGAAAAACTAACCCTAAAACACTTTTACTGTAGATTTCACCCCATAATGTGATACTTGGCTAGTTTAATTGTGTTTCGATAGTCAAATATGGATTTTCGTCAGTTCAATAAGCACAATATCTGTTCAAGTGGGCTGACAACTTGAAACAAGCCTCGTCTGACCAGATAATATTTTCAAGTAGGTCTCGTTTCTCAAAGATTAGATACGCATATTTTTATAGAATTGCAGTCACCGGTCTGCATTGTCCTCCAGCAAACCATGTAGCAGTCTTGGGCAGAACTGCTTTAAATCTTCTCACACAGTAATCGTTGCAGTGATGTTCTTGGCAAGAGTAGTATGGTGTATGTAGTGTAGACTGTAAACAAATGTCATATAGCATCTCTCGTTTCATTTTTCAATGTTAGGCTATAGGTGACTTAGGAATCCAGAATTGATTGTATTTGCCATTAAACCTCTTACCACTAAATCTCTGATGCAATAAATGATCAGACGTGTCAGTGGTGGAGAATTAAATGCCTCTATTCCAAACCGTGCATACCCTCTCGCAGTGGCGTATTTAGGGGGGGGGGCTTCCGAGCTTAAGCCCTCCCGAAATCTTACTTATTATAGTAAAGTATATGAAATATCTTGCAGAATTTTCACATTTTCAGGCAAAGCTTCTCCCCGAAAGTTAGCAAACCCCTCCCCGAAACAAAATCGTAAATACGCCACTGCCCTCTCGGCATTTTCAGTTTTTAATTATTGCTTCAAAATCTAGGGATGCGCACGAGACAAGATTTGTGGCTGTCTCGACTCGAAAATGTGCTGTAAAAGTGATGTCTCGACTCGAAAAATATATATTTTCCTATTGGAAGAGCCGTGTCTCGACTCGAATTTTGTCAGGAAAATCCTGTCTCGACTCGTCTCGTGCGCATCCCTATCAAAATCCACTTCCTTTGATCTTCACTTAAGTTTCCGATCATTACTTACAATAAATAAATTAATTAATTAACAATATAAATGTAAGGTAATTAACAACACTGTATAGTTTTATTTGCTAAACCATATAGTCAATGGATGGGTCAAGCATATCGTACTTCTACTAGTTCCAGCATTACTTATTTCCAATGCTTTCCAAACTCACGGGGCCTTATGCAGAGTTGTTCTGACGCGTGATTAGTGCCATACTAAAGAGTTCGACTAACATATGTTTCCTGCAGTAGTCAAGCCTTTAGTATGACGCTAAGCATACGACAAAATGACTCTGCATAAGGCGGACAATGTTTATGTTTCGCGTTGACCTTCAACATAATGGAAAGAGAATTATAATTTTTGTGTAACTTCCGAAACAAGTACTATTAAAACAATAAATAAACCAAACGTGAAGAAGGCAAGGAAAGATACTACAGAAAAATAAATGCAGTAAGAGTAGATTGTATACCAGTCTATATTTTGAGCTTGCAGCCATTTGCAACTTTCGGGACATTGACTTTCGTTGTCATTGGAACCGAACAATACTATGATCAAATTACTTGATTTTTCTATTTCTTTTGTGATTCTATCTATAGTGACTTAGTTTTTAATAAGGCTCTTGAAATTCCAGTTATTGAACACAATTATTATTTTAATAATTAATTGTTTGAGCAATTTACTGGAATTACTATCGAAATTAATATTTAAATCACGAATAATTTTTAAAGTTTATACTGAATTATCAAAAAAGGTCTTTATTTTATGTTTTGTGAATAAAACAAAAGTAATTCTCGTTTAAAACCTGATTTATCTACCTTTCTAAGAACTGGAAGATGTTAAATGTGGGAAAGGTCATAGTTTTTGTATGGAATCCCCTATGAAAAAGGGAGATGACTATTTTAACAGTTGGACCACAGTGTATTGTTTTGCCGAACGAAAAACACGCCTAAGCTCCCTAGTTATTTTTTTGAGTGAAGAACAGATTGCACCCTGACCCAGAAGGAAGGAAGCTGCTAACAAACACAAACAACGGAGACCAGCACCGGAACAGAGATAACACACTCGTTGTTGGTGCAGGTCAGGGTGGAAAGGAAGTCACTTAACTAGGGTTGCCAGGTACCATAAATTGTTCTCTCTCATGGAGTAAATTATCATGAAATCAATATGTATGGTTGGGTCACACCTAAGACATAATAAATTGGTTAGAATTGTTGCTGTGACTTGTGTTGCTATATATATTAGCGTTAATAAAATTGTTATTATTCTTAGTAACTTAGACACTAGGGCTTTGAAGTTTAACATTTCACGGTTATGCCCTTTAGGCTAAAGGAGACAGATGATTTGTGAAAGTGAATGATTCTGAAATTAAATTTTTGTGATCTCCCACCTGGAATCAAATTCCGGACCACGTGCACCAAAGACACATTCGCTAGACATTATACAAGCGGGAGAGTTCAGCACCAACTGAAATGCCTAGGATCGAACCAGCGCCGTAACTTAGATTTTTTCTGGGGGGCAATCATTAATACTCGTATTTGGGCCTCCTACGAAAAGTTGTTTTTCTGTTTCTTGGGCTCCCTGTTTCCATCTTTCTCTTACTCTTTATGGGCCTCCCGGAGCCTGTGGGCCCTCTCGCACGGCAAGATCTGCGGGGTCGTTAATTACGCCTCTGGTCCCGCTCCATACATGACAAATTAATTAAGGGGACAATATTAACAAATCTCAAAGCCATACGAATAATATTATTTATAGGGCCTCCTAATAGTAGACATTTTTTTTTTATTTTTTACTGAAATTTGCCCAGGACTCATTTTTGTTTTATTTACCTTTTGTGTGCTGTTTTGTTTATGTAATGTAGTGAACCTGTTTGATGTTTCATTTATAATTTCATGTTCGTATTATATATGGAGTAAGAAAATTTTATCTTAAAATGGGCCCCACTCGAACGGCGGGGAGCTTCCCTGGAGGGGCACTTGCTCCCCCTAGCCCCCACAAGTTACGTCCCTGGATCGAACTAGGGAGAGAAATGAAATTCCATCTGAGAAATGATTTTTTTTTTTTAACTTTTATGTCCTACGATTATGCCGGCTAAGCTAAAGGAGACGGTGATGATGAGAAATGAATGAAATGGTGGAATGAAGAAAGTGGGAGAAAACGAAAAACCCGAGAAAACCCACGCACACGGTGTTTGTTCACCACAAAGTTTACTTGGTGCGAGCTGTGAATCGAACCAAGAACACCAAGTACCAGAAGCGAACTCTCTACCACTGAGTCATCGCAACCCCTTTTCCGTCTGAGGTGAGCGCTTTACCACTGACCCACCGTGCTCTCTAGTATTCTTACTGTAAAATAGTATGTTTTATCTACGTTTCAGTTAATGGCGAAGATTTTTTTGTCTTGAAGTACCTTGAAGGATGGTATATTTGAGTATTTTCATTAGCTATAGTACCATAATAATAATAATAATTCTTATGGCTTGAGACATCGTTTCTCATACTGTGCTTCTCTTCGATTAAACATTACTCCAAAAAAGATAAAATAATAATAATAATAATAATACTTAAGTACATTTTGTATCACATATAGTACTGTAGTTTATTTTTTATTTTTTTTTTTTTAAAAAGAGTAAATATTATACAATTTATTAAGGTATAGACTACACACATTCTAATGCCTTATATAGATGTATTATTATTCTTAATGGTCATCAATAAGTTTTAAAAAACAATGTGTACAGCATATATTTTCTTCTATCTGTATCTATAGACAGGGCCGGGTTTAGGGGGGTTCACCGGTGCACGTGCACGCCCCCTCCGTTGCAAATATACTCTACCCAAAATGAGAAACTAGCACTAAAAATATCAACACTTTCCGAAACTTTCTGCTGTCATGTTTCGTTTTGGCGGCTTAAAAGAAAGAGGGTTTTGCAAAAGCAATGGTTTAAGTCGATTTTCTGAAGGTTGAAGGAAAAGGATTCACCAAGCAAAGCAATATAACATTTGTCAACTAGGAAAGAAAACAGAAGCCAGAAAGAGAAAACAATTTTTCCTGCATATCACTTGCGATCCTGTTTAAAATAATCCCCCCTCCCCCCGTTCTATGTATTAGGTGTAAAGAATATTGTCACACGTCACTTTGAAGAGTTTCAATGAGACTGGTTGTCTTGGTAGTTATGGTGCACCCCCTTCAGAAAATCCTGCATCCGACCTTGTCTATAGATATTTATCAATTTAATGTAAACACTTGGAGTTGCAAACATGTCAGATGTCTCGATGAGAAACGATCAGGTGGCGACCGCGGAACCGGGCCGTTAGTGGTGATGATGAGTTGGGCAAACTCTGCACTACGTAAGGAGCAGTAGAACGACAGTGTGCAGTGAACTGAGCAGAAGATGATAGCGTAAAATTGGTCACTTTCTGATTTCTAAAGAAAGCAAATTGTTTGCACTCGGTTATGTGATGCGAGAATGATGAAAGTTGCCAATGTGTTGAGCGGGTCGTAAAGAACAATGTCTAAGGTTATATGACCTATACAGTGGCCAACAGAAATAATGATCGGAAGAAAACCCTCAGGAACAGATTTCGCCGATCATTAAAGAAGATCGCCGCGAACGTACAACACGGACCACCGATGACTGGAAACTTGTCATATGATCGGATGACTCATCGTTCACCACATTTCAAACGATAGCCTGTGTTTATATATGGCCTATGCTCAAAGAATCGTATGATCCGCAGTGTCTCGACCCAATAGTTGTGGGCTGCAATATACTACTTGTTTTTAGCGAGTTCTGTGATGATGCTTGCCAGAGGCATCACTGCCCATGATAATATTGCCATTTTAGGGAACTGTATGCATCCGATGATCCAGATGTTGTTTCCGGATATTGACATTATATTCCAGCAATATAATGTGCCGATTCATACAGCTGGAGTTATTCTGGCATAGTTTGAGAAACATAGGGATGAAGTCGAACACTTTCTTTGGTTCCCACACTTGAACATAACTGAATATTTCTGGTCCGTTTTGGACGAATCCGGCGCATATGTCCGCTTCCATCGTCTGTAAGTGATACACTGTACGCAGAATGATGTAGTATTGCTCTCTGTAACTATTCACGATCTCTATAACTACATATAACGTCACCTCTGAGCTGTTCTAAGGGCGAAAAGGGATTTCCATTTAATCTGGTAAATTGCAACATTCTACATGTTTCAATTAAATTAAATAAATATATGTATATTTATTATAAAATGGAAAAGACGCTGTCTGTCTCATCATCACAGAGATGAACCGTCTGAAATGAATTTTGGAAGGTAAGTTAGTATTCACTTTGAAATGAGCTGTATTATTCATTGTTATTGAGGAGATTCAAGATTTATGGCAAAATAGAGTCTCAGGAACCCCTCAATTTACAAAGATGAAAATCAACATATTATTATTATTATTATTATTATTATTATTATTATTATTATTATTATTATTATTATTGAGTTGGACGTTTTTTTTAACATTTCATTATTATTTATTTTATTTTTCGATTGTCCTTAAGAGGTAAAGCACTAGCAAGGAATGATTTTAAAATCATTGGTTCTTGGCAACTCTGTGTTGGAGTTGTTATCATTTTTGACAAAACGAAATCTCATTTGGGGAGAGGGAAGAAAGTGTAGAAAAAGGGAACGGGAAACAAGGCAGAATCTCGTATAAACAAGATAACAAAAAGGGCAGTGAACCGCAAGCACGCTTCGTTCATCACGCCTCCTGCTACTTTTCCGTTTTTTCCCCTCCCTTTTCCTTCTGTTCCTTTTTTTTTATTTTTCGTCTATTGGATGTGTAACACAATTTTTTATATGTATATATATATGTGTGTAACTTGCAATGAATTTTTGAAGTTCTCTCGACATCCTCTTGTAGAATAATATGGGGCGGGTGGTAAGGTAGGAAAAAGATGTGCGGTTTCGTTCCAGTCTATGTTCCGCTTTTTATGGCGATTTTCTACATGATAGGGAGCTCCTTAAGAAACATTTCTTTCAATATTCATCGTGATCTTTACATGCCAAGTGACGATGACGAGCTGTCACACGGTCCGGTCCCGCAATGAAAAGTTCCTTAAAAATCATCTGCTTGTATCTCTTTTATAACTGTCGCGACGGGAAAAAAAGCATACTTAAAAAGCACCTTTATCGTCTTTATATATTTTTTATTTTGTTAAAATGTAGAAAAGTGTCTGACAAAGGAAGCAATTATAATAAGAATTATCAAGTTTTTGTTGTTATGATTATTGTATTTGCCTAACAAAGATGAAGAAAATAAGCCGAATAGGGAAATGGCAGACTGATGTTGAGAATACTCATTTAGAACACGCACGCAAAATTCCCGTTTGTTATTGTTGTAGTTTTACAAATAATAATAATAATAATAATAATAATAATAATAATAATAATAATAATAATAATAATAATAATAATAATAATAATAATAATAATAATAATAATAAATATAGTATGAAAAATGTCTCCCAAACGAAGAAAGAGCAATTAGTCCTACGTCTAACAAGCTTCATTACAACAAATTGTAATATGAATATATCTGAATGTCTTCATATAATAATTTATGAAATGATATCAAATTTTTCAGTTTTATGTAAGACGATTATGCCGTGTAGGCTAAAGGGGACGGTGACGATGAGAAATGAATGAAATGGTGGAATAAAAAAGTGGGAGGAAATGGAAAAACTCCGAGAAAACTCACGGAGATGGAGTTCGTCCACCACCAAGCCGTCTACCGTAATAGCCATAATTGTGGAACGTCAAAGTGAAGGATTTAATTTTACTTTCATGAAGAAATGAGCTAAATCAATATCTACTTAAAATAAGATACGAATGATACACCGGTACTATAAGTAGAGATGAAACCATCTTGAAAATGACATCTCGTCTCAAAAATGTATTGATTTCTATTGAAAGAGCTTCGTCTCGTCTCGATTCTCGTCACGAAAATTCTGTCTCATCCCGTCTTGTGCTTGGCCTGATTCTCGTCTCTGATTTTTTTTCTGTGTAAAATGACGAAAAACAAATTAGGGCATAAATTTATACAACGAGACGCGGGAAATTTGGAGACGAGACTAAAACTACTATTTCAAGAATAGAGGCAAGACGAAGAAGAATTCTTCAAGAATCGAGACGGGAAAACCTTATTTCTCGTCTCGTGAACGGTACTAATTCCGTGCCATATCCAGTTGAGAGAGTGGTGCACCCTACTTCGTCATTATTTTATCCTATATTAAATTGCCAACTTATTCTAAGCTTTTTTTTTTTTTTTTTCATTTTAGAGGCCTTTTACAAACTAAATTTCTCAACTAGATCCCGCGAGAATTTGCCATACAAAAGACATATCCCACTCATTTTAAAATGTCTGGATCTAACCTTTTGTTCAAATTGTAACACGCACGTGAGGTCCCGTCTAACGCAACTCCTCCACTGAACTGTTAGTCCTTCACTTGGACAGTACTTACATGCCCAAAACTAGGTATACAACCCTGCATTGATCGAGCATAACATTGTAGTTTATGGGTTTATTTTCTTCGGCTCTTCCGAGCTTAAGATATAAATAAAAACACATTAAGAACAAATAATAAAGAAACTAAGTCTACCTGATGAATAACAATAAGAAATTATATAAAATGGAATGAGTACAGTACAGTACCGTATACCTACTTTTGGGCCAAACTGTATATCGCACGTAAAGTAACTGAACTTATACGATCTTGACTAAACTTGGCATCAATGTAAGTCTTGCTTTGCTTAGTATGCATGTGAAATACTGACATTTTGCTAAAAATTTATTGGGCACCAAGGTTAGGAAAATAAAACTTTCAGTTTAACGTCTCACGTTTATGCTAAGGGCGATGAATAGTTAAGATAAGTGAATGATAATGGAAGAATTGGTGAAATGAGGGCGTGGGAGGAAACGGGAGTACTCTGAAAAATTCACGGACACGATGTTGTCCACCACAAGCTTATTTGGCCGGGGATAGAACCAGGGACCCCACACACCAGATATAAACGATCTACCACTGAGCACCGTGCCCCACCCAGGACAACCAATATTACGGTTTGCTTTTAAACTTAAAAGAAAATCACCAGTATCTATTTAGAACAAGAACATGGAACAAACCTGTTAAATAGGTTTTCTCCGGTAGTCTAGTGGCTATCCCATCCTCTTTTGCTGCGCGCGGTACCGGGTTCGACTCTCAAGGCAGAACATTGAACACATGATCCGTGTACGGGGCACGTTCTTTAGCAAATAGCGTCTCAGTGCAGCCCCCTCACCTATTGTCATTGCCTTCCCCGTGCACAAAATTTTCTGGAAGAAAGCCTGCTTAATATATATAGCATAGCTTTCTCAAAAAAAAAAAAAAAAAAAAAAAAAAAAAGCAGTAATATTTGCAATTTTATTCACTATGCTACACTTTTCATTCAATCAGCAATTAGATACAAAAACATCAAATACTGCTTATAGGGCCTATACTGCCTACTGGGTCTTTTTACACTGGCAAAATAAAGTATTTCAGTTTAACATCCCATAATATACACGGAAAAAGTTTACAAAATATCTTAATATAATATGTGGTATTTTATTACCTTTCTTTTTCTGGTATGAAAGAACTTTTCGTTATTTCTCAAAATATGATATTGCTAATTTCGGAGGGGAAAAAAATCGGTTTTATAAAAATTATGTAAAAGTAGAATTTCTGAACAAAGCAACTTCATCTTAATTAAAGAAAATTCTAAAACACTGAAAGAGAATCCCTGGTTTTGCAATAACATATTAATCGTTACTAATAATAATATTAATCATTATTAGAAACTTAAAAAAAAAAAACACACTTTAGTACCATGTAGAAGGAAAGTCAACATCGAAACAAATTAAATTTGATTGAAATTAACATCCCTGTCAGCAGCGAGGTTACATGAGACGTGGACCTACAGCTTAACGTGGAATCCGAAACACATGAGCTCCCATTGGAATCTGAACTCAGGTCTTCTGCGATATTCGGAAGAAAGTTAGACATCATTTATTTCGCCAGCAGCAGAGATAATTTACAAACCGCTTGTTGTAAGCTTGAATTGCAAGTCGTCCAAGCTTACACCCAGCTTGATTGAAAAACGTGCAGCATGCCGCAAGCTGGATTAACAAAGTTATATCGGGACAACCTTGCATTCAGTGTTTCATTCAAGCTTGATGCAAGCGTTTTGCAAGTCAAGTCAAGTCAATAGCCAATGAACGGCCAGTGATGCTATGACGCTCTGCGAAGGGCCCAAATAATCGCTTGCAAGTACAACGAAAGGCACATTGTATGAAAGCATGGTTTTCAAGTGCAAGCGTAGAAAGCCAAAATCCAAGAACGCGCCAATTGGCTGAAAGCTTTCTTCCTACTATTAGGAATATACTTATACCTATTATTCAGATATCATTCGTTTAACGAGACTGAAGAAGAATCTTGGATAACTTCCACTTAGAATGACTTGAGTATGAAAATTAAGTTTGAGACTTCATGATTTTGACTCAGTGGGATAGAGAATTGGAGAACTGGAAGTATCAAATAAAAAGAAGAGTAGAAGACCCAAGATGAGATGGAAGGACAAGATACATACGATAATGTTCTGAGAGAGAGGAGATGGAGAATAGAGGAAAAGAATTAAAGACAGGAAGCCTACAACATATACACATGGCAAAGAAGAAAACCATGATTTTGGCTCTGCTTGCTTCCATTTTTTTTTTTTTTTTTTACTTAGTGTAATTCAAGAGAAGTATGTTGAAGAGTTATATTTCCGCATATGATCTCGCGTTCGATACTCTGTGAGAGTACAACAAATTTTGACAACATTTTGTAGGAATTATATTTAATTGATTTTTGCATTCCGTCCTTATTCAGCGACGAGGTTGTGAATTAGTTGCCTACTATTTAAGCGGGCTTTGAACAACGCCAGGACTTGAAACCGGTTAAGTTGGTGGGCGCAAGACAGCAGACTATTCCCCATCACACCCCGCCTTTAAGACAGCTGGATTGCAAGATCTTGCTTCAGATCCGGCTAGTGTGTCAATTAGGGATCTATTTAAATTTAATAGTGAAACCCGGTAAAAAAAAAAAAAAAAAGAAAAGAAAAGAAATAACAAAAATAACTTCGCTGTACTGACTAAAGTTCACTCAACTAGCAACAGTGGCGCCGTTAGCGTGTAGACCGGGTACACACGGGCCTACCCAAAAATTTTGAAAAATATATAAATGCTAAAAGATACAATAAAGAGTAAATATATTTTCCACTATCTATATTAATGGTAGATAATTATTTAACAAATATCATAAACCACTACTGTAAAAGTAATTTCTTACTGTCATTAACCAATCAAATGTGTATATGTATCCATAGGCGAGGGAGCGAGCCTACCCAAAATTGAAACTCTAAAGCCTCCCCTGACTAGCAAGCAGTGCGACCTCTTTATAGTTTACTTCTATTTAGTGACTACAAGTGAAATATATAGTTTTATCTCATAGTTATGACCTGCAGTCTAGAGGAGGCAGGTGTTTACTGAGAGTGAATAGTTAGAAAGGAATTGGTAAAATTAGAATGTGGGAGAAAATGAGAGAACCCCGAGAAAATACAGGAATACGATGTTGTCTACCACAAACTCACACAGCCTGAGGTTGGCCCAGGAACCACCTGCGGAAGAGATAAACGATCTATAGTACCACATTTCAATTAGAAGTCAGTAATCATCATCATAACCTACATTTTTCTAAAATATTCTTAAGGTCTAGTGGTTATGATGCTAGCCTTCGGTACAGAGGTCCTATGTTTGACTCTAATGGGACATTGTTGAAATTTGAACGAATTATAGTGGTTTGTATTTCACTTCAAACAGGGCCGCACCCATGGGGAATCCACCGGACCTAGCCCCCTTAAAAAAACTTCACAACTTAACATACATTTGTATATTTTATCAATAAAATTATGCTTGTTTAACAGGGATATGATTGATATAACATGAAAATTTGATCTTACACTTCATTTGTACTCTTTCTCTTATAAAAACTATGTAGTTCTATAGTTCTTTTTCTTTTCTTCTTTTGGCGTGGGAGTCCCGGGTTCGATTCTCGGCGGGAGCTCATGTGGTTCGGATTCCACGTTAATCAGTATTTCCACGTCTCATATAGCCTCGCTGCTGAACGGGACGTTTAACTCAATCAAAAAAAACTTTTTTTTTTGGAAAATAGTATATGTTAAAGTATTTTACATTGTCCTTTTGGTTGCAGAATAATATCCGTTCAATACTATGTAGAGGGGCCGCGGTGGCTCAGTGGTAGAGCGTTCATCTCTGGTGCTTGATGTCCCGGGTTCGATCCCAGCTCCCGCCAAGTGAACTTTGTGGTGGACAAACACCGTGTGCATGGGTTTTATCGGTGTTCTCCTGGGGGGCGCGGTGGCTCAGTGGTAGAGCGTTCACCTCTGGTGCTTGGGGTCTCGGGTTCGATCCCAGCCCCCGCCAAGTGAACTTTGTGGTGGACAAACACCGTGCTCGTGGGTTTTCTCGGGGTTCTCCCGTTTCCTGCCACTTTCTTCATTCCACCATTTCACTCATCTCTCATTATCACCGTCTCCTTTAGCCTAACCGGCATAACCGTGGGACGTAAAACTTAAAGATTTCATTTCATTTCGGTGTTCTCCCGTTTCCTCCCACTTTCTTCATTTCATTCATTACTCATCATCACCGTCTCCTTTAGCCTAACCGGCATAACCGTGGGACGTAAAACTCAAAGATTTCATTTTCATTTCAATACTATGTAGATGTAGTGGCTTGTAGTAGCCTATTGGACCCTCGCCTCCAACAAAAAATTCTAGATGCGCGCCAGTGCTTAAAAGAGATTCTAAATAAAAAGAAAAAAAATATTGAATAATAATAATAAAAAGATATCCAAGCTAGGCACTATAGTAGGGAATTTTTAGATCTATCTTTTCACACGCTTGACAGTACCTCGAATTGAGCAGACTTTTCTTCCAATGAAAACCTATCGGTCTGACCATCCTATAATACTTACATCTTCCTCACGTGCTATGGATTTTTCAAAAGGAAGAAAAGAAAAAAAATACACCCACGAGGTCAGTTCGCCTCCAGCTAGGGTTCACTACCAGTTTTTTTCTTTTTTCCTCTCTCTGCCCGTCCCATCTCATCGGCTGACCGAAGATTCTAGCCTGACCTTCCCTAACTTCAGAAACGAATCAACCACTACGCCGTGTACTTGGTGTGCTGGAGAGATAGATGGCTACAGGGAAAGAAAGACTCCAATAAGGGGTTGGTATAAAGAACGTGCGCGCGCGCAAGCCAATGGGGCAATAGCCAAAAGATTGTAACATTAGAACAGAGGACATTCCAAATAATAGTGAATCATCGGACTCTTCATCACATAACGTCAATACAACTACTGGTCAGATAGTATTTTGTTTTTGTGCAAAAAGAGAGAAAACAGGAGTGTGTGTGACAAACATTTATTTTATTTCTTCAAAAAATATAAACATTGGACGAAAAAGTTGTGTGTGTTTGTGTACAAAAGATAATTTATAACAATTTTATTGAAAAAAAGGAAGAAATAAACCGTGCATAAACAAATGACTATCGGAGATTGTGATGGTGTTTTTTAACTTTTGGAACATAATGAAAAGTAGTTGACATGTGGAAGTGCACGTGTTCGATAGTCTTCATCAATAAACTAAGTGTAAAGTGTCCTCACGCTCTCTTCTTTCCGGTTTGACACGAGGGGCTGTTTTTAGCAAGCAAATCAGCTTTACAAAAAGATCAAGTATTTGACTTTTTTTTCATCCCCTCATTTTTACAGTCATTTGCCAGTTCAGTTTTTTTTGCTTGTTATTTGAAGATTGTTCTT
Source organism: Thermobia domestica (assembly GCF_964235325.1). Taxonomy (NCBI): domain Eukaryota; kingdom Metazoa; phylum Arthropoda; class Insecta; order Zygentoma; family Lepismatidae; genus Thermobia; species Thermobia domestica. The sequence continues at coordinate 222,930,793 of NC_137461.1, read as the reverse complement.
CCTCTTTCTTTGCGGAATCAGCTGTAGAGAATAGAATATGCTTGCGGTTGTGCAGTGAGCGACTTGGATTGGAAGAAAGAATTCCCTCGCACACGACTACGAACCCCGGAGGTCAATTTTTTTGCCGAATAGCACGAGGGAGCTAGGGTAAGTAAGTGATCGTTTGACCTTTTTTTTTTCTTGTCTGTTTTTTGCTACCTGATAGGAGGCATGTAAAGTGGGGAAGACTTTTTTTCTGTTTAAAAAGGAAGGTGTGTATAAAAAATGAATGGGCTAGATATCATTTCTTTCAGTCGCGAGGGGAGGGATGCCAGCAACTTTTTTTCCCTCCGGAGTTTTTTGTTCCATGTATATGTGTGTGTGAGTTTATAAAAGTAATCTCCCCTTCTTTTTTTGTGTGTTTTTTTATATAAAACAAATTGTTCACGTATTAAAGTATAAACTTGTTAACATTAAAGGGGGGCTTATTTTCAGGGTCAAGGTAGGGAGAAAAAGACCTCTCACAAGTTTAATAGTAATAAAACACGATCTTTTCGCAATAAAATAGATTTATTGTATAATACAACATACAGGTGAATTTTTAATAGTTTTTTTTTTAAACAGAAAATATAACTGTCCCATTGCTTAAACCATATTTATTCTTAAATTCATTTTCTATATGCTTATAAAATTGATTTTTTAAAGATGTTTCTTTCTTGTTTGAGCATAGACATTACCAGTGGCGTATTTACGGAGAGAGGGAGAGGATTGCAAACTTTCGGGGGAACTTTGCCTGAAAATGTGAAAATTCTGCAAGATATTTCATATACTTTACTGTAGTAAGATTTCCGGGGGGGACTTAAGCCCGGAAGCCCCCCTAAATACGCCACTGGATATTGCTTAGTAAATTTAAAAAAAAATAAAATTGAGTATTTTAGACTATTTAAATATTTCCTAATGTTTAGCAAACGTTCCTTCTAAATTGCCTTTTTATTCGTCTGATTTTAAGATCATGCATGATGATAATGATTGTATTATTATTATTATTATTATTATTATTATTATTATTATTATAGGCGTATCACCCGATGGATAGGATCCTATTTTTTTAAAGATTATTTTCAGGTAGCAATATACGCTTAGTTTTGTTCTACTAGAGTAAGAAAATTAGCTATTACTGGCAAGGCTTTTAGATGTAAATTCTTTCATTAATAAATTTTGTTGTCTGAATATCTTTGTACTATAATATGCTTTACTTGTGCTGTTGAATACATTTTACAGGTATTTTATGCTTGTATCCAATACTGCAGTCGTTCCTATTTCCCAAAGTCTGATCACCCATATTTTCTTCTAACATAAGTATACTCCTAGAAGAGAAATATCTGCTTTTAAACTCTGTCGATGGTTCTGGTTTCATTTTCTCCTCCACCGTTACTTGATTAAAAATGTTAATCCTGTATAGATTAGAGCTCGCTCGTGCCTATATGGTTAGCGTACGTGCCTTTGGCGCGAGGGTCCCGGGTTCGAATCTCATTGGGAGCTCATGTGGTTTGGATTCCCCGTTTAAGCTGTAGATCCACGTCTCATATGGCTTCGCTGCTGAAAGGAACGCTAAACTCCAAATCACCACCACTTGTACAGATTATGCAAATTTTAAGTTGTTATTTAATAGTTTTAAATATCTCACCCCCTTTAATATTTCAGTGACACAGTCTCTATACATAGAAAAATGTTAAGTCGAGATTCCATTCCACTAATACAAATATTTTATGGGATATGGTCCATTAGCAACGTTTATAAGAAGGAACTTCATTTCAAAGCATCCTCAAAATGTAATTGTGTTAGGTGTATTTTGTAAAAAGAATATCAGAATTTGTAAGTTCCAGTAGTCTATTGGAAACTTAAATAAATAAATAAAAATCAGTAATATTCGAAACGGTTTCTGCTTTAGTTTTAAAACCTAATTAATTCAATAAGTGCCTAAAGATGTCTTGTGTTTTGCAACTACGTGACGTAAGTCAATGACATCATAGATTAATCCAGGAAAAAAATTTCCTTTAACAGTAAGTGGTATCTGAGAATACTTGCTTTTATTAATCACTTTTTACGAGCAGGAAGCGAAAATATTCCAAATTTGGACTTTTTTTTTTTAACGATTATCACGAAATAATTTGGACTCATTTAAGTACGTATTTGCAGGAATATTTTAAATGAAGAATTCTTGTAATGCGAAAAAAAAGATGTTTTAGAATATTTGATTTTTTTTAAAAAGTATTTTTTAAGAATTACCAATATTACCCACAAACAAGAAATAGAGGAAGTATGTCAATATATTTCCTTGAGGTTGTTCCTTTTCCTCCACTTTCTCATCTCACTATTTCCACCAGGATCGCGTCTCTTTAAACTTAAATGACATGATCGTAGGGTGTTAAAAAAAAAAAAAAAATTGTTATCCTTTGCTACCACTTACAAGAAGTACACCTAATTGCATCAACATTTATTCAAATAGGTGATTTTTTTTTCGAGTATTCAAAATTTTGAGGATAAAACCATATAGATTAAAGGTTTATGTCGCGATGCTGAATTCGAGCTTTAATCTTGAAACCAATATTTTGGACGCGAAAAATGGTAGCATGGACAAATAGTCTCCTCTTTACAAGAATCTAGATTCCAATTAAATTAAACTAATTTCATATTAAATAATTTCTAAGAAAGAGGATATGATGTTGCTATATTTTCATAAATTTTTATTTATTTATAGAGTTTAAAATTTGTTTTTCATGTACAGTAGATACTGTAGCATTTCCCCGGCACGAACCACAACAGGGTTTAAGGCGACCGGCGGTTTTCTGTTATTAAAATTTTAATATTTGGAAGACATTCTTTGGATATGCAATTTTTAATAACTTTCCACGCAATGTTCCACCTAATTTTGTAGACGAGCGTTTTACTTAATTGGAAATCCTTGGTCATACTTATTCTGAAAAGTACTGCTTTAAATAAATAAATAAATAATAATAAATTTTCAATAATAAACTAATGTATAATCATTCAAATAGACTTCCTGATATTTTGTTGATTTTTTTAGAATTAATTTTTCCGTATTACTTTCTAAATTAACTCATATATTTTAATCTACGAAGTATTTAATTTAATTAAATCCAGAAAAAATATTTGGGACATTAGCAACTGAAATAGAGTAGTTTACAAGAAACAGTATGTTTTAATCAAAGAGATACATAGGCGTGTGTGGGCATTGGAGATCAAAACCATGATATGTAAGTTCAAAAGCAGGTAAATAGGGAACATTTGAGGAGAATTTAGGTGTTACACCATGGACCATAAGGAGATATGCCTTACTGAGTGTATTACTCTTGCCTTATATATATTTTAGTATATAATATTCTCCAAAAAATAATTTAATTTCTAAATGAATGATGCGGGAAGTTCGTTACAGATTTTTAAGTGATAAGCATCTTAAAATTTTTCAACAATGGGATGCTCTTCATGATCACAGATAAGAATTTCTCTTAATGCTACCATTTTAACTGCCATTTATATTCAAACTTTTTTTTTCCTTCTTTCTTGGTAAGTAAATCTTTTCGTTCTTTTGATAAGAATTATTGAAGATCTCGGTCAATTTGAATTCTCTTAACGTCACGTGCAACAGAAATTAAATCAGTGCGCATTCAAAGACGGTTTTTGCCGTGTGTAGGTCAAGATTTGAAGCTTTGATGTTGTTGTTTTGGAGGTTAGTTTTCATAGTATTATTTATTTAATTTTGTATGTGTATATTTACTATATAGAAGTTTAATAGTAACTCTAAAAATATTTCGTGGTTGGGTGATTAATATTATAAGAGTATTATTCTCGCCTTTTGTGGAGAGGTTCCGGTTCACCTTCAGGACGGGGCATGAGCCAACTCCTAACCAGTGACTTTAAATCCCGAACAATCAATAATTTCTCAATTCATGCAACTATAATTCGATACCTAGGAAGGTATGGCTGAAGTTGTTCATTTTGAGTTTAAGGTTCTTTTCAGCAGCGATCGTATATGAGATGGGATCTACTGATTAACGTGAAATCCGAACCACATGAGCTCCTGCTGGGAATCGAACCAGGGTCTCCCACACCAAAGGCGTGTACGCTGACCGCTTAGCCACATAGGAGCTCAAGGTATGGCTGGAATTTCAATTTTTCTGGGATATTTTCTATATAACTTTGGTTTCCGAAGTAATAATTTATAATAACCTCAACTTAATCAGAAGCAAGCACTGAACCTAGTATAAGGTTTCATTCTTAGCTATATTTGCTGATGATCGCATCATGCAAGTGCGATATTATTAGGATCCTTTGATTCGAAGTACTATTCCACTATTTATGCAACATGAGATAGGAAGAGTTATATAATATAGAGTTTTCCAGAATTCATGTTATGGTGTTTCGGATAAAATCGGGGGGATTGCTGCTCAAATGAACTCGGGGGGGAAGGGGGCACGGCGATTCAGTGGTAGAGCGCTTACCTCTGGTGTGTAGGGTCTCTGGTTCGATCCCCGGCGGGACAACATCGTGTCCTTGCTTTTTCTCGAGGTTCTACAGTTTCCTCCTACATTCTCATCTCACTAATTATTCCATTATCATTCACTTGCCTTAAACATTCCATTATCATTCACTTGCCTTAAACATTCCATTATCATTCACTTGCCTTAAACATCGCTTCCCTTAGCCTAAAGAGCATAATCGTGGGACGTTAAACTGAAAGATTTCATTTCATTTTCAAACAAATTCTGTGTGAAGGAATGTCGAAATCAACTTTAGAAACTTTACAGAATCTCAGGGAGAAGTAAATAATAATTGCTTTAAAAAAAAAAAAAAAACGTAAAAATTATTTTTTGTGGCTTAAAGTAAAGAAATGGGACTAACACTAAAAGCATTGGGGTACTCTTCCTAATGTTGAGGGTTAAAACCTTTAAATATTAGGGACAGTCTTTATTCAAGATGGTTCCTAACATTTCCGTTAAGGAAAACACATAAGAGTCGAACCAGCACTCAACTATATTTTCATCTATTGTAGTAATGCTTAATTAGCTTATGTCTGCGGATACACTGTAAATGCATTGTTTTAATTATCTAATTAGTTCTGTAGTAAAATCATAAGCTAGACCGAAAATTGTGAGAATATTGTATTATCATTGGGTTATCTGTGCAAAATTTCAAAGCTCTAGTTTATAGAGCGTGAAATTTACGTTTTATAAGATTTGTCTCATCCAACCAGAAAAGTAACCTTAAAAAAAAAAAAAAAAAAAAAAAAAATCATTGTAATAAGTTTTGAAACAACATAGCACAAAGCATTTGTTGCTTTAAGCCAAGCGAATGATTTTAGAGGAGGTAATACATGAGTATCCAGTTTATGATCCGGAGATAAGGTGTAAGAAATTTTCCATAGAATGTAAAAAATCTCCCCCAATGCCGGGACCGGTGGCGTGGTAGTGCAATCCAACTGTCTTCGAGGCGAGGCATATGGTGGGGAATGGCCTAGGCTATGGAGATTGGTCTTTCATGACGGTCTGTGCATCAGCTAACTGCGCCAGATTTAAATTTTAGTCGTGATGACTCAATTGTTGCCCCCTGTTCTTAGTAACTTCAGTGTTGCACAAGGTCGTATACTGAATTCAAAGATACACTAAAATGAGAAAATGAGAAGTTGCTCTGTAGCATTCTAGTTTTGAATGATTGGTTTAAGCTTTTTTTTTTTTTTTTTTTTTTTTAACACTGTCTCAAAGCTTACTTTTCAATCTATTACGCGTAAGAGGCTTGTAACTCAGAAACAAAGTCGGTTTTTGTGTGATTTTTTTTTTCTTCCTTCAGGTTTTAGGTATTCGCAAAGTTGAACTAGGAAATAAAATAATTTTTATTTTTCAGCAGCCATTCCTGCACTCCACATGAAGTTACTACATACTTTATTTATTAAACTAAATAATTCTCGAGTTCTATTGTAAACTTTTGTTTAATTTATGATTCTTCGTAAAGTGGGTTAAAATCTAATCTAATGTTACTTTTGAGAGGGTTGTACATTTAGAATATTGATGTCACAACATAATGGAGATAATTTTCTATCTACTTTTTTTATATACGAAGTAGAAACTGGATCCAGTTGGCTAAGGTCAGAAGTCAATGGAGAACTTTTTATGAATGCAGCGTTGAACCTATGGGTTCCTTTTGGGCTATAGAGTTAGTTATTTTTCTATATTTTCGACAGTGAGACAATTATTTGCTTCCATAGCGAGTCTTGAAAAAAAAAAAAAAAAAAATCCCACCTAAAACAGCACGTGGTGTGCGCCTTTGGGTGCACGTAATCTCGGGTTCGATTTCCAGTGAGAGAGCATTAAAAGTCTTTAACGTGTTGCATTGGTTCGAATTCTACCGTAAACTGTAGGTCCAGCTCTAACCTTTTCGAGACAGGATCGGGAAAGTGACGCACACGGTGTGTCATTTTCTTAATCCTCTGCTGTGTGAACACTAATTAAGATATAGGGATATTTTTTTTTTCTATGCTAAATATGTTGGACCATGGTTTATCCTGACTGTAGTTTTTTTCCTGAGTGTCGAATTTCCCTCTCAAATTTGAGCCCTAAGTCAAAATTAGAGAAATTTCGAATTTTCTGTTTTAGTTTTTTCAGTTGACCTATAACTTCAATCGTTTTAGAGAGATCTACTTAGGACTTGTCAGGCATATACCTCATATGGACACCTAATTTCTTTTAGACCAATTTGAGCTCAAAATCAGTGTTGCCAACTAGGGAGATTAAAATTTTCCTATTTTTCGGTAAAAAAAAAATCTAAATTTGTTTATGAATCTGTACCTATAAGTAGGAACGCAAATCAACTTACGCCAGTCAAACATCAGTCCTTGCTGAACAAAAGCAAGTACAGATCGTTACCATTGGGTAATAAGGAACGCGCGAAAAATTCGAATTTTGGTTCTAAATCTTGATTTCTTTTTTTATTATTATTATTTTTCTGTTTACCATAATCTATTATTTTTAATTACAAGCTTCATTTCCTAGATATCGATATGATACTTGTAGCGTATATTAGTGGTGTAGTTTATTATAAGATAGTTCGCGTCTGTCTGGTAGCAGTGTTTCCAGGCATAGAAAATTTTAATTCTCTATTTTAGCGGGAAAATTCGGAAAATGTCCCGTTTTCCCTCTATAATTTCCCTCTTTTGGCTACATTGGAACAAACGTTACCAGTATTTGAAAACCTCGTGTTTGGTCAACACAATGCACTGTAGAAAGTTTCAACAAGGTAATTAGGGAAGCTGCAGCACCTGCATAGCTGTTGAATTTTGCTTCTTAAACGACAAAAGTGTCGAAATTTCGTGTTTACGATGAGAGAATTTTTTTCTTTCTGTCTTTGTATGATAGCCAACGACTTCACGCTTTCACTGAGCGTTGTCGACACACCAAAGAATTTTTTTGGTGTGACTTGGATCTATGTGACACAATAGTGGTGCCAGCTCCAAAAAAATTTTAAATTCAGCAAGGGAACTTTCTGTGAATTTTTGTCCCTACATTTCCCTTCCTTGCCAACACTGCAATCAAACTTTACGTCATAAATTTGCTAAATCCTTCTTAAAAAAAAAAAAAAAAAAAGTCAACCATATCAATCCGGTAAATAGTGTTTGAGTTATAATTCATTAACTGAAAGTCTCCGAAAACCCCAAAAGTGACCCTATCTCGAAAGGGCTAATAAAACTTCGGTTGTTTGACTTACTTAAAAAAAAAAAGCCAAATATTCAACTAAGAATGAGTTTTTTTTTTTTTTTTTTTTTTTAACTATGCCAGTGATTTTAACTTCTTGATTGCTCATTGAGTATATCAATATAACTTACTACACCTGATCAGAAAATCGATATATAAATATACATAAATGGATATATATATATAAAGATAGTTGTTTTTTCCTATAGTTTTGTATATTAGAAAATTTACAGAAATATGCCAGATTTTTTTTTTTTTTTTTGGGGGGGGGGTCTGTGATTTTATTTTATAAGACACTCCATTTGTCTGTGTTTGGGAAGGAGAAGAGCTAATACTTTCACTTAAAAATCTTTACGCCTGAAATAACCTTCGTAGGTTTTAACGCCAGGGATCAGGAAGAAGTTTTATAGATTTTTACCTGACAATTCACTTAGAATACAAGATAACAGACTTAAAGAGGGGGAATAAGTTTCAACTTCTTGGATAGTTGATGCCATTAATGATTTGGTTGGATTGAAGTTTAGCACCGAGACTATATGTGACGGGGCCTTACAGTTAAAGGCGGAATCGGGATTGACATAATATGTTTAATTTTTTCAAGGCTCTCCCATCGGGAATCAAATTCCTGACTGAGCACCAATACATCACACGCTAGCCACAAGTCCAATGGGGAAGGCACATTAATGGCTTGTATCATTATGTCATAAATAATGAACGTAAACTAGGAATAACAAACGTCGGATTTTAATCGAATATAATGTATCCTTTCAGATATGGGTGGAAATAGCAAGGATAATGCGTTGTCTTCCCGTAAGTTTCAAATTAATGGGAACTAGTTTCAAACTAATAGGATGTAAACTATGATTCAGTTACCATTCATATTCTCTGAAGGAAAATGTTTTACAGATAGAGTATGCCTAGTTGTTTCAGTGAGCGAGATTTTCAGTTGATTAAGTTCTTAAATATTTTGCGCTCAATATTCGGCAATTATACACATGCTCATTGGTTTCTTCCTAAACAAGCTAGAACAGTTGGTAATAGCCTCTCAGTTAAGTCTCCGTGGATTAAAGAGGAAGGTTGTTATATTGTTACCGTATTATTATTATTATTATTATTATTATTATTATTATTATTATTATTATTATTATTATTATTATTATTATTATTATATTGAATAATTTATATTGCCGAATCATTGAAATAAACAATAGAAAATGATCTTGATTTTAAACTTAACGTCTCATACTAATTCTAATAATGAGCGCACCCTGCGCTATCAGGTGTTAAATTGTGGAAGGAATTTGCTGGTTTAAAACTTGTGACTATTTAATTGCATTTTTTTTTAACTACATTGTTTCTATTCAATTATTTCAAAATAGGACAAGAACCGAAGGCATATTTAGAATTGTGCATTAACCCTATTGGACCCAGGTGGCCAAAGTGGCACACACGGGTGTCACTTTTTTAATTCCGCTCCTGTGTGGACACTAATTAAAATATCGGGATTTTTTTTTAGCCAAATATGGTTGAACCATAGTTTATCATATTAGTTTCTTTTTCTTCTGGATGTCGAATTTCCTTATCAAATTTCAGCCCAAAGTAAAAAAAAAAAAAAAAAAAAAGAGAGAATTTTCGAATTTTCTTTTTGTCTTTTTCCCTGTAGCTTCCTTTATTGTAGAGATCTCTTTAAGATTTTTGTCAGGTAGATACCTCGGATGGATACCTAATTGTTGACATCAATTGGACGGGCCTGCGCTGAGCATTGCCAACTAGAGAAATTAAAATTTTCTTAAATTTCGGCAAGAAATTAGGGATTTTTTTTTTTTAATCGTACTTACTGCATATGTTCGAGTATAAATCAACTTACGCCAGTCGAACATTGGTTCTTACTGAACAAAAGTGGATACAGATCTCTACAATGGGGTAATTAGAGGGCGCACGAAAAATTCGTGTTTAGGTTCTAACTCTTGATTTTCTAATTTTTCCCTAATTTTGTTTACCGTAATCATTTTTTTTTTTTTTTTTTTTTTTTTGTATTTAGAAGCTTTGTTCCTCAAACATCGCCATGATACTTGTAGGATATATTAGTGGCGTACCAATGTTTATTAAGTTTATGTCTGTCTGGTAGCAGTGTTACGAGCTACAGATAATTTTAATTCCAGATTTTAGGAAGAAATTCTGGAAAAATTCCCTTTTTGTCTCTATTATTTCCCTCTTGTTGGCTACATTTGAACAAACTCACCACTATCTGAAAGCATTCTTTTTGGCCTACACAAAGCATCATAAAAAGTTTCACTTGGAAAATTAGGAGTACAGTTGAGGTTTACAGTAAACCTTGTTCTGTAAGTGGTAAGAAAATGGTAAATTTTTGAGGAAGAATGAGATATTTCTTTTAAATTTCAAGGTTAGTTGCATATCGCCATGATACTTCTATTAGAGGGTGCCAAAGTTTAAGATAGTTTGCGTATGTCTGGTAGCAGTGTTGCTAGCTACAGAAAATTTTTATTCCCGATTTCAGGTGAAAAATTCGAAAAATTTCCCTTTTACCTCTATTATTTCTTTCTTGCTGTCTACATTGAAACAAACATACCACTATCTGAAAACCTCCTCTTTGGTCTGCAGAACGCACCATAAGAAGTTTCAATTGGGTAATTAGGGAAGCTGTAGCCCCTATGATCTATTGACTTTTGCTTCTGAGGCGTAAAATGTGTGAAAATTTAATGTGTATGACGACAGAGAATTTTTTTCTTTCTTTGTATGGCAGGCAGCGACTTCAGGTTTTCACTGTACCTGTCAACACATCAAAGAATTTTTAGGTGACTTGGACCCATGTGGCAACAGTGGTGCCAGCTGCAAAATAATCTTAAAATTCGGTTAGGGAATTTTTTGTAAATTTTATTCCCTACATTTCCCTCAATAATTTTCCTCCCGTTGACAACACTGCAATGTACTTGCACCAAAAGTTGCCACATCCCTCTTCTAAAAAAAAAAAAAAAAAAAAAAAAAAAAAAAAAAAAAAAAAAAAAAAAAAGCCTTAACAATATCAATAGAGTAAATAGTTTTTGAGCAATAAGTCACTAACTGAAAATGTAGGAAAACGCCAAAAATGACCTGGCTCCGAAAGGATTAATATGATACGGAGTTTGAGGTTGTCTGTAGACATACTAAAAAAGTAAATTTGTTAAACTTTAATCAATTAAGGCTTTTAATTAAACATTATTTTAGCGCATAGTGTACAGCGGGTTGAAGGCTCAGGTGAAATACCGGTACATCTGGTTTATTATTAAAACTGAACTATCGATAATTGTTAAAGAAAATTATTCCCTTTTAAAGCTACATTTGCATTTTAATAATTCAATAAATTGAAAAGGGTGCGAAAACGTATCTTAAGCGTATCGTAATATCAAAGTTCTCCGTACACTTTTTTTTTTTTTTTTTTTTTTTAAATAAGGGAATGTCTTATTATTGACAGGCTGTTTGTGAAGATGCACAGTCATTCCTCCGAAACACCACACACTGAGCTCAGGTATGACAAAGCGGCAGATGCTAAGAGTCCTTTTTTTTTCTTTCTTTCTTTTTCTTTTTTTTAAGCCTTTTTAAGTTCATATTTTGTTACATACTTTGAGGAGCGTAGGCGGTTTTTTGGAACATAGAGTAAGAAAACACAACTCTGGAAAACAACACGCCTGAATCCTCCCACGCTGTTCTTTATTCTTCCAATTCCTCTTTATTCGTATTTTTGTCCCAGTTTTGTTGTGTGCGCGCGTTATAGAATCTGGCCAAGCAAGTAAAGTATAAGTGCAAAAAGATACCAATAGGAAAAAAATAAAATACGACATTTGACCATCAAGAATCCTGTTTTTCAGATATATCTTTTTTTTCAACTCTGAACAAAAAGGGAAGTCCTTTTTGCCCCCCTTCTTCCCCTGGCCCCTGCTTGGTACATACAAAATATTCTATGCTTGTTTCCTTTTTCTCATCGTTTCCACCACCTCTAAATCCAACCCTTGTCCTGTCCGTCCTGGTTTGCTTCCAACTTTTTCAGATAAACAAAACTGTTAACACACCCCACCCTATCTTTCCATACGGAAAAGAAGGAAAAAATAACCAAGAGTCGATGTCAGGGGTACCAACTTTTAACTACAAATACATCCTTTGTTGTTTAATTGGTAGCTGGCCTATAGTTGCATTATCCATGGTGCATATTTTAGACATTTGCCACTCAATTCTCCTTGTATGTAGTCTACGCGTATATAGGTTCAAGGAAATGTTTTTGCAAGGGTGGTTGTTTGTACTGAAATGGCCCACCAAAAAGTCAAAGATTTATTTTGTGTAATCCTACTAGTGGTAACAATTGGAGAAGTTGTTCGAAAAATAAGCCAATAAATCCTTCAAATTCTTTTTTCCCTTTTTCTTCCATACATGATGATTGCTATAAAATTGGTCATATCAGTGAAGAAAAATTTGATTTTAGAAAAAGAAAATATTAATTTTATTTTCTAGCCCAATCATTAGCGATATTACTTTTGTAGACATAGTACAGGATGAAGACCCCCATACCAGAACATGCCGCGATCTGCGATGTGATAGCAGAAAATTTGCCGCGCCTGTGCAGAAAAATTGCAGAGGAGAAAAAATAGCCAATAGAAAAGTATAAAAAACATGCCTGCTATGTGTAGATGCCTTAAATGCACGAACTACTCGCATATATATATTATATATATATATATATATATATATATATATATATATATATATATATATATATATATATATATATATATATATATATATATATATATATATATATATAGTTTGAACTATTTTTTACATCATGTAAAGCGTCTTTTTAAGAATCACAAGTGTTTTTTTTTCTGCAGAATTCGTGCAGAAAATTTTTGACTTAGAAAAGCTCATCACAGAAAGACAAAGTTCTGCCATCGGGATGAAGACATCCCTCTTCTTTTCTTTTTTCTTTCTTTCTTTTTCTTTTTTTTAAATTCGGAATCGTGACATATTTGAGCCACTTAGATGGTAAGTGGCCTATGTCTTAAAATGGAAAAATAGACTAATGCTATCATTCACTTGTTTTAAAATAATTTTGTAAACTATAAATTACTAGACCATAACAGTGACGACGCTAGAAGGGGGACAAGGGGCGGATGTTTCCTGATGGCATTGTTCGCCCTTATCATGCCTCCTAGATATGTTATTCTAACGTAGGGCAAGCAACATAAAACTTCTTGTTCTCGGTGTACAAAAAAAAAAAAAAAAAAAAAAAAAAAAAAGCTGCCCTTCCAAGAAAAATTTTCCTGAGTTTTTCCACTTTACTTTCCCCTTCCCCTAAGAAATTAAAGCTGGCATCGTTACTGGACCATAAACTACATAATTATTGTTTTGATCGCCAATATAATAAAAATATGAATTTTTCATTATATGTATTGCGTCTTCTTGAAAATTTTAACTTTGGACTAACTGTAAAGCCATTTGGTATCCAAGTGGTCCATTTGGAAGAACAAATTGAGAATAATCAAGTATAGAAATGCAAGTTTTACGTATGAAATATACTCCTTCGCAGAGTCATGTTTAAAGAACTCATTTATGCAAGCGGCAAATATGTGACCATAATAATAATTTGTTGAAGATCCGAGCACCGAGTCTACATGGAATCTGAATCACTGTAATGTGTTGTGCTCTCCCACCACGAATCGAACCCGGGATCCCGTGCACCAAGGGTAAAAACATTACCCATTAGACTAGAAGGGAGGGCGTATTTCTTTAAGATATTGCCCCGTCATAGTGTTGACACTCAATTACAGCTACTGATTCTCAATCAAATCGCATTTGAGCAGCTACTTGTGTTAAGAGACAATGAACTGCACCCTAGGAAGTTGGTAGCCATAATGTACTGATATATGTATTTTTTAATTCTGAGGGAGAGTTAATAAAATATAATAATTCAATAATACAACGAGACTACGAGATTTAATGTGTACTTTTATACCTGCTTTTACATATACGGCAAGCGAACTGTAAGTTCTGTTTCACAATGTGAAAGCATTAATAACTCACCATGCATAGAGTACATATATATTAGTTAAAACATGGGTTTTGACACTGGGCATGATTAGAAACTACAAGTCGTACGAATATAGCGAATAAACTGTTCACAGGAATAGAAAAATTATTAGGAAGCCTTTATAGGTGTAAATAAAAAGGTACGGAGTCCCGTACTGAACTTCCTCACTCTAATTTCTTAAACTAAATCATTTTGTGCTGCTGTTATTACTGAGACATTTATTTATGAATACGAACGAAATTGTTTCCGATTAACTTCGTCCCAAGAAAACTCAGCCCCAAAAATAAACTATCGTTTGTGGACTTTTTAATACCAAAAGATCAATACGTATTAGGATTATTTATTAAACATTTGTTTATGAGATATCAACCGTATCGTATTTGGGGATATAGTAAATATTATTTAGAATAAAAATGAAACTACCTATCCTTATAAAAGTTATAGTGACAAATTTAGGTGACCTTGTAGAACTATTAATGACGACATATGAACAAAATCCTGAGTGTTTTTTTTTTATAGAAGAAAACACATCCAATAACAAATTGCCTATATTATTTTTTCTCTGTTAGTGAAATATGTACAAAATCGCCTTATAGCTGTTTTTGAGAAAATTTTCCGGGAAAACCTGTCTCAATAGAAACTATCCTTTTTTTTGTGAAATAAATGAGTTACGCTATATTATTAAATTATAAATGAATTATTTATTTAAGAAATCTGAACAAAATCGCCTGTGTTGTTTTTGAGAAAATTGTCCGGAAAATTCACTTTCAAGAATAACCTTCTGGATTCTTCCTAGAAAAACGGCTGGAGTTGGTTTATGAAATAAGAATGAAATCGTTATTGACGTTTTTCAAAAAATTAAAAAGAAGAAGAAGAACGCCCGAAGGAAATCTTACGAAAACTTAAAGTTTTAAATTTGATTTCGATATATTGAACAGTATGACCACGAGGCGAGTGAACAATTTTGCATTGGGACATAAACGAACCGACATATAGAAAAAAATAGTTTTTCGAAATTAACAGGCCATGAAATAGTATGTGGACCAATTGAAATCACGAATTCATTTTTTTTTTCGAAATTGTCATACTTTCTTCTATCCTATTGTCGCTCGTAAGTCAAAATAGTAAAAATAAAAAAAATAAATAAATAAAAATAAAAAATCGCTGAAAAATAAGTTTATTCTCAGATAGTTCTACAATAATATACCAGGCTAATAAAATAGCTACTGTGTGCACCCAATAAGGTAAATGAGAGTAACAAAGTTGATGATTAATCAAATCAGTATCAATGGCGCATACAGGAGATTGATTCGGTTCAAGTACTCTCCTCTTTAGTATAATGATACCAAAATGAATTCTGCTTTCATGTGGTATGTTCTATGTGTAACTTTTTTTTTTTTTAATATGGACATGGTACGACTCTTTTATATAGATAATTTGTCACGAAAAACAAACTTTACATAGTCATATTTAAACAAAAACTTACTTCCCATAAGCTTTATTCTTAACCCTACATAAGATTTCAGCAGATTAGTTATATAGTGCATTCGTAATCTTTTTCAACTCTTTTTCGCCAC
Source organism: Thermobia domestica (assembly GCF_964235325.1). Lineage (NCBI taxonomy): Eukaryota > Metazoa > Arthropoda > Insecta > Zygentoma > Lepismatidae > Thermobia > Thermobia domestica. The sequence continues at coordinate 222,915,392 of NC_137461.1, read as the reverse complement.
CATAGGCATCAAAATTTACAATATCCGAGAGCATTAAAAAAATATAGACAGGGTCCATCGCAACTTCGATTCCTTATTTAAACATTCTCACTCAATTCCTTATTTAAATAAATAATATTGTGCTGCAGTTATTAATGAAATATTTTTCTTTAGAAATACGTACAAAATTATACGAAAAATGTTTTCGAAAAACTTCGCCGGAAGAAAATCCATCCCAAAAGTAAATTTTTCCATAAGAAGTATTTTATGCAATATGTTATTTTATTAGTGAAATATTTGTTCATAAAATAATAATAAAATCACTCGGAACTTTCTTCTTTAATCCTGAATCTGCAATTTTTATTTATTTACTTATTGTTAAAGCATCTTTCTCTAATGTTATCAATCGAAGTTGCTTGTATTTTATTACAAACACGGGTTTGATCATTTCAAACACTGTAACGCAAGTATCTGAAGTTAATATTTATTGTTTGGAGAATGATCATATAAGTTAATTTTTTTTTTTTTTTTTTGAGTTAAATTTCAGTATCGATATTGTGTGAGACAATACATATTTTTCATGTGTGATTTGAGTCACATGTACCCTCATTGAGGATTGAAGCCCGGATCACGTGGATATGAAACGAGTCCTATTGGCAAGATAATTATTAATATGAGACATTTTGGATAGTAAGGATTAACTCAACAAAAGTTAAGAGCAACGTGAATGGTCGGCTCAACAAACGTCTGAAAAAACGGAAATTACATTTGAGATGATCAAGAAGTTATAGAAAACTTCTCTTTGGCAGCCAATTCTCGTGCCTATATGAATAGCTTATAGAAGTTATTCCTCTTTCCTTTAGGAAATTCAGTTTCAAAAGAAATGAACAGTTTTTTGACCAATCAGAGTCACTTTCAGGAAACAATTTGCTCTTACTGTCCAGAACTCAAATGGATCAATCATATATATATATATATATATATATATATATATATATATATATATATATATATATATATATATATATATATATATATATATATATTGGTGGTGTTAAATTATGCAAGGAATTTACTGATTTAAAACTTGTGACGATTTAATTGCAAGTTTAAAAAATATATGGTTTCTATTCAATCGTTTCAAAATAAGACAAAAACCGAAGAAGCTGTATTTTGAATTGCAGCTGTAGGGCAAAACTAATTACTGGTTATAGCTATTTCTTTATAATGCTGAGATCCCACCGTTCATCGAGCCTTATGTTGTACCTTCTCTAGACTTCTCTATTCCTACATTTCTGCGAATATACTTTTTCTTTCTGGGGATTTGGGAGGCACGGTGACTGAGTTGTAGAGCGCTAACTTCTGATGCGTGGAGTTCCTGGTTTGATCCCCGGCGAAGTAAGTTTGTGGTGGACAACATTGTGTCCGCGGGATTTCTCAGGGTACTTCCGTTTCCTCTCGCTTTCTCATTCCCCTAATTATTTCATAATTCATTTGCCTTAATCATCATCTCCTTTAGCCCAAAAGGCATAATCATGGGTGTTAAACTGAAATATTTAATTTTATTTCACTTTTTCCTTTTCTTTCTTTTTTCTTTTTTGTGCTGTGCATGAGTGATGTGTTCAGAAATTTCTAATCTCTCAGGAACGACCTGGTGGATAATTCTGAGATAAGAATTTGCAGTGAGCTTAAGATACGGGTAAGCTAAGTTTTTAGTTACTTACGGATTAGACAATTTATTAGACACTAGTTTTTAAAAAATAAAGTTTGATTCGTCTTAAATTATTTTTTTTAATTAAAAAGAAAAAACGAAAAAAACTCTTAGGAAAGAACGAAAAATCTGTAATGGCAGTGGGAAAAATAAGTATTTTGAAATTATTCAGACGTGCTTATTTCAACAGAAAATATACTATTGATAAATAACTGCTGCTGACTTCTACGAGACTAGTATTATCTAAGTTTTTATCTAAAATATACTGTCACTATCCTGAATGAAGAAAAAAGGACGTGTACTGTTTAGGAAGTGGAGTCATAGAATGGTTGAAAATGTACCGTGTGCAAATATTTTCTCTTTATTCTTTCTTTGTTTTTAGGTACTTTCTTTTCTTTCCTTTATATTTATACAGTTGTGTACAAAATTCCCCAAAATTTTTGCTTGTGAAACAAAAAAAAAAAAAAAAAAGTTTGCTCGATGGCATGTTGAACTTTTGATAAAGAAAGCTTTTATTTAGCAAAGATAAAATACAATGAATCATTTTTCCTTTCATGCATGCATGCATTCTTTACTTGCACTGGCAAGAGATTTTATCTTTGTCTTTTTTAACTCTTGAAAATCAGGAACTTCTCTTCTAAAAATAATACAGTGACCAATGAGGAAACAGATAAATATCTTATCCATGAATGGAATACCAATGTTTTCTGGCATTTATAGCACACAAGCTTCTATTTCAGAATTCATATAAAAACGCAATTATTTATTTTTAGATTTTCTTCTGAAGCGTAAAAGGAATTTGAACCCCCCCCCACCCCCAAGAAAAAAGAAAAAAACCGGTAAGGAACATTGTTCTTTCGCATTTAATCATATAAGACATTGCTGGCATGAAACAACAGTAACAATGTTTGAAATGAGATCTTGAAGAAATATTAGGTACGTATTTTTTTAATAACATGATTAGTATTTTCGTGAGCTATTTCTTAAAGCAAAATGTTAGAAGTTCTTATAAAAACCAATTCACCCAGTTTTTTAAAAAAATATGTTTGAAACTTTTTTTTATGTAAAAAAGTGAACCAGGACCGATGAACGGCAAATACTCTCGCCTATCAATTGAGAGGGTTCCGATTTCGAATTCAGCTTCTGCCATCTCTGGGTCACACGGTTAAGACTGGGGGACACGGTGGGTCAGTGGTAGAGGGTTTACCACTCGTGTGTGTGGGGTCATTGGTTCGATCCCCCCAAGTAAGCTTGTGGTGGAAGTTGTAACAGATTTCCACCACTTTCGATTTTAGTGGAAAGATAAAATCTAAGATTAAACCTATTGTTGCAAAATGCTGAGTCCATATAAGAAAATAAATATTAAAGAAAAATAATACTAATTTCATTATTTGATTTCTGTTTTGCTCTGCAGATGAATGTTGAAACCGGAAATGGCAGGATCCTATCATTTTCAGTTTGGATATGGTTAAGGGGATAGAGAAACTTATCCTTGGAACACTTCAATATAAGACCTTGGGACAGAATTCATATAAGAAAAGACATTTCTCATTAGCTCTTACCGTTTGTTTCTGATAACCTGTTGATAGGCGGACGAATATAGCCATTCTGTATAAGATTGATCATATTTATGCTTACTACAATAAAAAAAAAAAAAAAAAAAACTGTTCAACATATTTAGTGAATATGTTACGGACAGTTCTGCAAAAAAGAAATAACAACTTATACGTAGTTATTAATTTCTTAGTTATTTGACATTTTCCGTTGAAAAAAAAATCTGAAATTTTATTAAAATCGCATAATAAACTTACGTTAAAATTTTTCAAAAGTGAAAAAAAAATGCATTTATAGATTATCAACTGATAGGTTGAGTATTGTTTTTATTTACTTCTGAATATTAAACGCAAAATACTATGAAAAGATAGAGAGAATAGATGAGTTTTTAGCTACTGTAAAAGTAGTTCTTTATCTGTCATATCTAATGTTTATTTTCTAGATTTTTGAACTTTAACTGTGTTTGTGGTTGAATTTTACCATAAAGAATCATTGATTTGCTCGTGAAAGTAGATTTTATAAATTAAATGAATTTCAGATTTCTTTTTTTCTGCAAAAGTTGCCAATAGACCTGACCTAGGATTCATTCTCAACTAAATAAAAATGGCTGCTTATTTAGAGCAGAATCTTTAGTTCTTTTTATCCATCATGGAGAACTCCCAAAAAAATATACCACAAAGCGTTTCGTTTAGTTTTCCTGTGATATATCTTTTTTATAATTGTGTCAGTATTTATCGTGCTTCAGCGCTTAATTTAACATCCCTCTATGAGATAAACATCGTCATCTCTCTGCCTGAAACGAAATACGTTGGTTACTATTAGTTTGGAAGCCATGATAGAAAAACTCCATAATTCGATGCGATAATAAAAAAAGGGAGAAAGAAAAAGAACTCCCCCTCTTCAATAGAACGAAATAGAAAAAAAAAAAAACTTAAGTGGCGGTGTCTGTATGCTCCCCCCTCGCCAAAGCCATTTGGAAAGGCGAGGAGCGAAAGATGATTCAGCAGGGGATAACAACACCGTGGATGAATGCGATTCTCCCATTCGTCGGCAACACGATTAGAAACCGCCCACTACGATTCATCTCTGGACGAATCATAAAACGAGGGATCAAAATAATAATAGCTTTTACGTCGTCTCTCTCTCTCCTCCGCCACGAGAGAGAATCCTAATGAGTGAATTTTACAATTCGTTACGTGAACACAAAACTATCTGGGATCAGATGATGCACCATATCTTCTTTTTCTTTCTGGTTTAGAGAAGAATGATGCTTCGCTGTTTAAATAATTTGACATGTGGCTTGTGCCCGTTGTTAACATGTTTAGGTTTAGACTTACACTTCACAGTAGTAGCGAAGTGTCTCTTTCTTCTTTTCAGAAACCTAAACGTATATATCTTACTTGATATGTAATTTTTCAAACTCCTATTCTTCAACTGCTTTTTTATATTTCAATTTTAAATATTCATAATTATGTTAAAATATCTATCTATTAAAATGCTAGGTTTATATGTTTGTCTCCAATCCTTTCGACAATGATGAGATCTCGAAAAACCACAAATGCTAGAAATGTGCCGTTTCACTGGTCGATTCCAGATTTTGCATAGATTGTCCAGTTCTAATTGAATATATATATATATATATATATATATATATATATATATATATATATATATATATATATATATATATATATATAAATATGGCCGTTATTTCTTTATTACATTTTTTAGAGGTACACTGGAAGTGTTGAAATTTTAAAAACGTAAAACATCCTACGAGTTATACATTCCAACACTACATATTTGTATGCAGGGGTTGTATATCTCTCAGGCGTTTGTTTCATGGCCAAATTATAATAAAGAACAGGATAACTTTTTCTCCAGGCTAAGATGACGCTTTATTATTTGGAGTGTTTTGCCTAATGAACACCATATAACACTGACATTATAGTTGTGTGTGTAATATATTTGCTTATTACATACCGCATGCAAGAAGAAAGAAAACACTGATAATACATGAATTAGAAACTCCAACCGGCTGTAGGCTCAAATATTGCAAGCGGTGCGACATATTGAAAAAAAATAATTGAAAAGATATCCGATTTATGGTACCGCTTGCCGATTTTTTACCAAGACGTCTTTCACTTATGTCTGTAAAGGGCATGTACAGATGTTGTGAGGAATGACAAGGAGATTCATGCTCATATGTGAATGATGCGCTGTGTAGAGAGCGCAGGTTCAGCTAGTTTATTATTATTATATATAAAAAAAAAAAAGTTTCGCTCGTGAGAAAGTATTAGTAGACACAGTGGATAAATGACTCTTCGTCTCTCTCTCTCTCCTGTTTTTCAAGTCCGATTTCAACTACTCGCTGAGCAAAACATGACATTTTTTTTATGAAAATTATTAACGTGTAACAGTTTCGCGAACTATCCACCTAGCATGATCAGATACAAGTGGATAGTTCGCGAAACTGTTACACGTTAATAATATTTATAGAATAAACGTATTGTTTTTCAAGATTTCTTTTGCTGCGAATCCGAATAGATCTTTCAGTTTTACTACAATAGGAAATAAGCCTCAAAGTTATTTATTTTTTTATAATTGTAATTTCTTTAAAGATTTCGTTATCCGCTTCCAATTTTGGATTTATTTTTTATCCAATATATGGGTGTTTCTTTAAGTCTTCATCCCGGCGAAATTAAAATATCGCTAATTTTACAGTAATTATGTGATATCTTCAAATAGATAAAAGATAATCGAAATGTGGAACAAGAGCGCCCTAGACAATATTATTTTACATGAGAAACCGTTATCACGAATCACTTATCTGCTTTCGATTTCGAGCCATTTTGAAAATCGGCATTTATTTTCGCGTTTCTAAACAACTGAAAACGGAAAGCCACTAGGTGACGTGTGATAACGGTACCTCATGCAAAATAATATTGTCTAGGGCGCTCTTGTTCCATATTTCAATTATCTTTTATCTATTTGACGATATCACATAATTACTGTAAAATTAGCGGTATTTTAATTTCGCCGGGATGAAGACTCCTAAGCATATTTAGGTTCAGTATAAACTTTTCTAGAGTTGCATCGATCAGATTTCTTAGAATCCTACCATGTTTAATAATAATAATAATAATAATAATAATACATGGTGTCTATCGGTCACGAAATCAGAAAATGGTCATGAAAGTCAAGAAAAAGTCGCGAAATATTTAGCTTTTAGATCACGATTTTTTTCCCATCTGTTCAAATATAAGTATAGACTGGAAAATTTTGTTCTATACAACGTCAAAATTCACCACCAAAAATGTCTATGGGTGGCTGTAGTGACTATCCAATCGCAAGCAAAGCATACGTCTATTGCACGCATGAAAATTCGGCTCAATTCGTACCCAAATTTGCTCTTGAAAATTTTACTAAATTTTATGGTTTGGGAAAGCAAAGATCACGAAAAAATCACGAAATTTCATTTTGGAATTTTAGTAGACATCCTATAATAATAATAATAATAATAATAATAATAATAATAATAATAATAATAATAATAATAATAATAATCCGTGATACTTTAATCTCTGGAAGGTTATATGATGCACGTGACCAGGCGAGCCTTGGAGGTCGAGGTATCAATTCTCAACACCTCAATTATATTCATTTTATTTAGGCTACTTTCCTATGAGTGAAATCTTCCAACTATATCACTTTCATACTAACCAGGACAATAAAATTATGTTAACCGATGACACTACGGTATTTTTCACATAAATTTCACTCTAGCTTATTGTTTTACTGAAAAATTCTCTATTTTACTAGCTACCAAAAATGCTCCGAGGAGTGACGCAACCAAAAATGCTCTGGAGTTGACATGTATAGTATAACGTCCAGGAGATGTTCGTGAATTACGTTCTGGATTGTGAAAGTACGACGGATTTCAAGAACTGTTTGCTTGCGAAAATATCTTACAGCAAAAAGTAAGGAATAATAACCGTAAGAAATACAAATGCAGTGTGTATATATAAAAATGCACAAAAGGATTTTTGGGTGGGTTAAAAAGGGGCTATAAAAGCATAACTTAAAAAGTGAGACTGATTATACTGGACTATAGGGAACCATCTAGAGGAGGCAAAATTTCTGGTAGAAATTGGCGACCAAATATTTTAGTTTGGCGATGGGTATTTGGTCTTTAGTTTGTTTCCCTTTGAATGAATGGATTTTTTGTACTGGATTCAGACTTTAAATTTCGTGCCCTGACAGTACCCAGTACTCATTTTATAACCTTAGTTTCATTTCCTTATGTTACTCCTATCAAACTTTTTTCTGTTTTTTATATAAAAGTATTGTTTAGTATAAAAGTATACGTAATAAAAGTAATCTAAAAAGTATTGTTTAGTATAAAAGTAATCTTATTATAATTCCGTATCGTTAAGATATTGCTGCTTTTAAACTCGTGATGTCATTATGATGAAATGTGTTGATAGTTTTATAATATATTTCGAACTAAAAGTAACACAAAATTAAGAAGAAAAATTTAAGACTGCATAAATATAAGCTCGCCAGCAAAGTGTGTTTCGGAATATGACTGAAAAAGAAGGGAAAAAACTATTGTTTTTGGGAAATATAGCAGAGTGTAATGAATTGACCAAACAAAAAAAAAAAAAAAAAAAAAAAATGTTGACCTAATAACAAAAGGGAATTCGTAGTTACATTATTTGACAAGCAGCGGTAGGTGAGTGAGGAAAATAAAAATAACTGTTAAAAATTAAAAACTTTTTTTCTGTTTTTTATATAAAAGTATTGTTTTTAATTTTTAACAGTTATTTTTATTTTCCTCACTCACCTACCGCTGCTTGTCAAATAATGTAACTACGAATTCCCTTTTGTTATTAGGTCATTTTTTTTTTTTTTTTTTTGTTTGGTCAATTCATTGGCGAAACACACTTTGCTGGCGAGCTTATATTTATGCAGTCTTAAATTTTTCTTCTTAATTTTGTGTTACTTTTAGTTCGAAATATATGATAAAACTATCAACACATTTCATCATAATGACATCACGAGTTTAAAAGCGGCAATATCTTAACGATACGGAATTATAATAAGATTGTTTGAGCATTGTTTAGACGTACCATACATACTAAAATGTCTTGGAATGAATTTAAAAACGGAAGAAAAAAGTCTAGGTATTAACAAATACTGAAGCCTTTATTATTTTTTTTTTCGTGTTTTTTTTAATGAAAACTACAACTTGCCATCATAAAATATGATGTTATATCTTATAAAAGAATTTACTCATACACATAACACAATTTCATTTCACGTTATAAAACTACGATAGACTTTCAAAATAATGACGATCCAATCGGAGCCGGAAGTGTCAATGTATTACTTCCGGTTTCAGTAGAATAAGATCGGAAATGAAACTTTTCAGGAACGCTGAATCTGTATCAAAAACAGTTTCCGTCTATCTCTTACAGTTTTTTGTTCTATGGAAATCACTATTGAAACAGGAAGTAGTGCTAGTAGATTTCTACCACTTACGGTTTAAATTCAAAGTTAAGGGCGGCAATTAAATATATTCTTGGCACGTTAAATCAATACCAAAACCAGTATCTTATTTTAATACGGTTCTTGCTCTGTGGATATAAATACTGAAACGTGGAATGTTAGCAATTTTTACTTCTGGTTCTAGCAAATCCATAAGCGCTGGGATTTATTCCTGAGACGCTAAATCCACATTGAAAACCCACGTCTAGTTATCTATTACTGCTTTGTTTTGTTGTACAGGGAACACTGTCGAAACAGAAAAGGACAGATTTCTACTACTTCCGGTTTGAATACAGGGATAAGGGCGAAGATTGCACCTATTCTTTGGGCACTTCAGTGGTAGAGCGTTCACCTCTGGTGCTTGGGGTCCCGGGTTCGATCCCAGCTTCCGCCTAGTGAACTTCGTGGTGGACAAACACAGTGTGCTCCCACTTTCTTCATTTCACCATTTCATTCATTACTCATCATAACCGTCTCCCTTAGTCTAGCCGGCATAAACGTGGGACGTAAAACTCAAACATTTCATTTCATTTTCTTTGGGCACTACATATCCATATCAAGAGTATTCTCCATCTCTTGCCTTTGTTTTTCTACTTGTTCTACTAGACTTCCGATACTGATATATGGCTTAGGCTGGGAATCTCTTTAAAAGTGTACATTTTTTCCTCACTTCAATGAAAACTTGGCAGCTTGACGTCATAAAATGTGTCATTTCTATTCTAGAAGTCCCCATAATCATGACACTATGGAATGTTTATAGATTGTCATTCCAATCATTATTTTTTTTTGGGGGGGGCATGGTGGCTCAGCGGTAGAGTGCGTATTTTCGGTGTGTGGTGTCCCTGATTCGATCCCCGGTCAAGCAAGTTTGTGGTGGACAACATCGTGTCTGGGGTTTTCTCAGGTACTTCCGTTTCCTCCCTCAATTTCATTTTATCAATTCTTACATTATTATTAACTCGCCTTAATCATCCGTATCCTGACCATTTTAAACTGAAAGCATAATTGCGGGTCATTAAACTGAGATATTTCATTTTTTAAAAAATTGTTTGATTCAGATAGAGCCAAGAGTTAATCAGTTTGAGACTGACTCATAGCAGGAGGGTTGAATAATTAAAGAATTTCCTTCTGAAAACTAACCCAGGATATGATGGACCAAAGGCACATCCTGGCCATTTTAAACTGAAACATATAACACAGATTATGAAGGGCGGTACCCACTATTAACATGGACTCCCGAACCACAACTGAGGCTTGAATACTGTGTAGGGTGTAGTTGGCGGGTATATATCACACAACCTAGCCTTCAAGATACCTGATTACGGACCGTGCCATCGGTTTCGACTATGTAAAAAAAATAATAAATTAAATGTCGATTAAAAGCAGGGAATTCGTGTTATTATTCAGTTGAAAATCTTTTGTCGAGGAATTTAAAGCTTAAAATATATAAATCGATAATTATGTCTGTTGTCATGTATGGTTACCAAACATGGTCTCTTACTCTGAGGGAAGGACGTAGACTAAAAATATTTAAGAACAAGATCCTGAAATAAATATTCGAACCCAAAATTGAACGGCAATGGCGGAAACTTCACAACTAGGAACTGCATAATTTACACCGTTTATCAAACATTATTAGGGTTATCAAGTCCAGAGGGCTTAAATAGGCAGGTCATGCAACCAAAATGAAAAAAAAACAAAAGTAGAAACGCCTTTAAAGTTTTAACTGGAAGTGCAATCAGAAAACGACTATTAGGAAGACCCAGGCGCATATAGGAGGACAATATTAAGTTGGATCTCGCAGAAATGGGAATACAAGGTACGAGAAGAAAATGGATCCAGTTGGCTAAGGAGAGAAGTCAATGGAGAGCATTTATGAACGCGACATTGAACCTCCAGATTCCATAGGCCATAGAGTTAGTGTAGCTAGTTTTAAGTAAATAAATGAAAATAAAGTAAGAATAGAGATTTTTTTAAAAAGAATTTGTTGTTAACTCAAGAGTGAAAAGTATATTTATACAGAGATGAAATTAACAGAAAGATGGTTTCCTTTTGGGTAAAATTAGCTTTACTTTTATAATTAATTTGAAAGCAGTACTTATAATTTTATTGTCTGCGTTAGTGAAAGATTCCGCTGTTTTGTCACCAGTACTGACTACCATTGATATGGGGTATCTTGTTTTAGCCCATTTTCTAATAATGACTAACAGAAGTCGCATTTGTTCATTATAGCCAAACTGAAGAATTTGTTGTTTATTTTTGGAACTTAGTGGCGAACATTCTTTTTAACGAACAAAATCCATCCAGGAAGCTGTCGATTTGTTTCCGGTGGTGTGGTTTTCTGTCTTCCAGCTGATCTGCAGTCAGCCACCCACACCATCCTCGTCACCGAAGACCTCACGGCATTGTCCAGCGTGGTCATAACTCAGGTCAGCTGCTACTGCTAAATCACTACTTCGACAAGGACGAAAAAAAAGACCGTTTGCACACGTGCGGGCCAGATGTCATCTCTGATTGGACAAGAAACTTCTAAAGAAGCAAATAATAACGATTATTTGAGTACACATTTTTTTAAAAAAAAAAAGGTTTTTATTTTTTTAAAAAAAATATATAAAAATATGTAAAAAAAATAATGATTCAGGAATGAGACTTTAAATGCCATGAAAAATTATAAATTTATGCTGCTTTTCACACAAATTACATCTATATTCTTTCAGAAATAATACTAATACAGTACTAAAATTTTTTGGTCTTTGATCCTGCCTAAGTTGGAGCCCAGACTGCCCTCTAATAGGCTTTACACTGCCTAAGTTGGAGCCCAGCCTGCCCTCTAATAGGCTTTACACATCTTCCAATTACTATAAAAATCCGTACGGAAAAGAGGGCGTAAACTGTGTACAGGAAACTTAATCAGATCTTTTCGAGATTACGTATTTTCGGCTCTGAGGCTATATGAGTCGTAAATCTAAATCTTAACGTAGAATCCATATTAGCTCGCTTCGGGAATCGAACCTGGTTTCCCGCGCCACAAGACGCGTACTCTAACCATATAACCACGATGGGACATTGCTGTCTATATTCTTGCAAACATTACTGTTGAGCTCTGGTATGTTTTGACGTTTTCAATTACCTGTTCTGTAGCCTTTACTTCCCTTTATTACAGCTTACAGAATAAACCATAGCCGGACAGATTATTATTATTATTATTATTATTATTATTATTATTATTATTATTATTATTATTATTATTATTATTATTATTATTATTGGATAACGCGAGATTAGCACATCAATTCTCAACGCAGTTGTCCTAGATTTTTAGATTGAAGTTCGTACACGTCTGCTTTGGAAACCGGAATTTAATTGGAGTAATACCTGAGTTGCATAACAATATTGGCTAATACTGAAAAATTTCCACTCCCTTCGGAAATCAAATCGAATATTACCCAAGGTAGGAATACGTAGGTCTGTATGGCTAGGTATGGCTATGGCTATGTATGGCTATGTATGGCTATGGCATAGGTTGGCTATGCAAGATTGCATTGTTGATTTTTTTTTTTTTTTTTTGCCTGTTTGCCTGTATACAAATTGTCATAATTTGCATAATTCACAATGCAAATAATGGCATATTTTAAATATCCCCATTCTTTCTATAGCATCAGTGTCGATTGACGTTTTACATTTCATTGCAGCAGCAGTGTGGCTCGCGTTGCCTACTAGTAGAAATGATATTTTCTAGGTTTGTTCTGTCATTGACAGTAGTATAAAGATATTATGACCTTATTCTAATAGGTCAGATTTTTCATATGCACATTCTAATGTTATTGGCACTTATATAATTAAATGACAGAGCTTTAACGATCGGCGGTGCAACGTACCGAGACTCAATTTACCCTGTTATTTACATATTTATTTATATTTGAGATTTGTACGTTTCAAAATTTCAGATTAGTAGTTTTGACGCGTTGTCATAGTAGTGCACATTAGGAAAAAAGGGGAAGAATGTCCGATAAATTAAAAAAAAAGAAAGAAAGAAAAGAAAAGAAAGAAGTCTTATTAAACAATTTTATTTATATTGAACTTCTTTTTGTGTGGAATAACTCGTGTGTAGAGTTGTTTTCCGCTTCCACTAATATGCGAATCTGTGTTAGTCCATGTTGTTGCAGGTACACTCATGTCCAAAATTATTGTCGCATGTCTATAAATATGTTGTTGTAGGAATATAATTTAATAACTAATTCGCCCGGTATTTCTTATAATGTTAGTATGTGTATAATCGGCAAAGACATGTATGTGGAAAATTTCATGTTAAAAGAACAGTAAATAAGAACAATAAAACGAAAATAAAACTTCCTTTTCCATTTAGCAACATTTTGTTTTACTCATTCTAATTTTTGTATTTTTAATTCTTTTCCTATGAAATTTACCACAAATATACATTTCTTGATTATACACATAGTATTAATATTAAAAGTACTCTGCAAAATCATTATCAAATTATATTCTTACAAGAAGACAGTTGTAGATATGCGACAATCATTTTGGACATGTGTACATTCGTGTCTTTGTATTTTCTTATTTTAATTACTCCACCCTCATTTATTTGTATTTATCTTTAGCGTTTATTAAGCTACAAACAAAGAATAACTCTTGAGATTTTGTTTATTTAATTTTTATCTTTCCTACTTGCTAGAGGAATAGTGCATATTTTCCTTGTTTAAAGAGCAGACCATTATTTACATATTCTAGTGTTGGTGAGAACTGTACAAAGGCTAAGCTTTCATGTGACTTTCTATTTCTTGTATTTTAGGTTTATTTGTTAGATTATTTTAACTTTTTCATAGTTAGCAGAGAAAATGTTTTTACACATTTAAACAAATGCTTTCTCTTTTGTCCTAATTTCTATCGTGTTGCAATGATTGATGGAATGTCTTTGGTAACGTCCACCGGATTTCCTCTAAAAACTGTCAGGTCTGTTGCTGTTAGTAGCACTTTTTTTTTTTTTTTTTTTTTTTTTTTTTTGCATGTAAGAAAGTGACTTCGATTTCAGCTCACATTATTATAGGCTTGATGAAAGACCAACACGTTGTATGCAAATTTACTTAGAATATTTTCTTTTTACTTTTTACCCTTGCATCTCTACTGTAATGGAGAACAAAAGGTTGAGCCCTCCCCGCTAGTTTAGGTGGGTCGAACATGTGCCTTTGGTGTATGGGATTCCGGGTTCAAATTTCACCTTAGATTGTAGGTCCACGTCTCATATAGCCTCGGTGCTGAAAAGAGACTTTAAACTCCAAATAACCCAACAAAACCAGATTAAAGCACTTTCTTTGTGACGATTCTTTTCTGTGAGATTCATCCTCACAGTTAGGGTAACGAAAATTTCAACAGTTAAAAGTGGAATACTTAGAAAGCATCAAAAGCTTATTTTGAAATAAATTAATGCCACAATAAAAGAGTTCTACACAATGAGAATTTGAAACACAAATGTGTTTATTGTGTAATTGGAAACATCATATACTAGTATGTTATATAACGAACTTAGTTATATACGGGCCCGTAGCCAGCCCAATAATGTAGGGGTCCTAGTAAAAATTAGGGGACCGATCCAACCATATTATGGTTTATCACCATATTGTAGTTCATTTGCAAGTCTATCGTGAAAATTTTAGGGATCCAGTAAAAATTTAGGGGGGCCGTACCCCCGTACATACGAGCCTGGTTTTATATCCAACCAAACACATTAATAAATAAAAGTAAATCCTGATATCCATCTCCAAATGTAACCACAAATAAAATACTCATGGCGCAATAGAATGCGTCACCTTCTGCGCCTCGCCTATCTTCAAATTGGAATGAAATTGCACTTTAAAAAAATATTTCAATAAAACTTTATTACGGTATTCTGTAGTGACACAAAATTTGTGCCGAGATATTATTTGAGAAAAGTGGGTCTTTTTTTGTGTCCGAATAATCGGGATGTATGATCAGTTGAATCTCTAAATACAAATGCTGGGGTGTAGATTTCAGACTAATTATATGTGGATATGCAAATGACCGTTAAAAACTATTTTTTTTGCAATGTTTCGTAATTTCTAAAAATCATATTTAATAATTAATGAAACCAAAGAAACTTTAGTAATAATAAAAAAAATCCTGTAGCAATTTCAAGATGTATTCTAAAACTTTTCAAATGCCCGTTTATGAATCCGCTTTCTGACGTTTATCAAGTCAAAATAACCAGATCTGAGAATTATAATAAAAATTATGCTAAACGTTAGTGCCACAGGTAAAACGTTACTGCTCCTAGGTACGAAAAGTTATCAAATTAAAGTGGAGATTCTCTCTTGACGTACGTAGGGGCACTAAATGTTGTGCTTATGGCACCAACGTAGCACTATCGATTGGTGTAACATTATAATGATCTTCAAACATGTCGATTTTGACATGATAAACGCAGTTTCCTGTATTTTTTTTTTAGGTCAACGAAATCCGGATCCTGAATAAAGTTGGTTAAAATATTACTGAAACTATGCTTAGGTATATACATTTTACAACCCCTCTTTTTTATTATTTTGTTCATTTTGAGGCCATTGCCCAAGGTTTTCTATGTTTTCAATGGTTATATTTTTCCTCTGATTTCATAGAAATTTGTTTCTCGTGTTACTTTTCCATACAGCAAATCAATTGAAGCAAGCATACGCTACCTTCCTTTGTTAGCTTGTAGCACTTTAAGCAATGACCTTTGGAATGGAAGGGCTGTAAGAAAACATCACTATTGACAAAAACGATCTTGACAGAAAGGGTTTTTGCTGTCTTCAAATAAAAAGTGTCCCACTTTCTCTGCTTATTCCCCTTCTATTTTTTTTGTTGGTTGTTTTTCTCTACCTTTTATTCTCTTCTTTATGGTAGAATTTTTCTCTTTTCCCATCCTGTTTCTCAGGCTTTTTCATCAGTTCCTTTGTTTGCTTCTAAAACTAACCCTTTCCTGTGCACAACGAAAAATAACTCCCATGGAAGAGGATTTTTTTACGGACACAATTTTTCAGGTATTAAATAACAGGACAGATTCCAAAAAGAATTGAGTACAGTAACCAGAACCCCTTTTTACCCGTTTCTATAAATAGGACTTTTCTTTCTTTCTTCTATTCTTTCTTTTTTTTCTAAAAAAAAAAATACAATAAAACTATCATATATATTGTCAATCTTTTCACCGAATTTTTCAACCATATTTATGTTTACAGCACAAGAGAAGTACATGAAATTATGTTGCACTGAAAAATAAGAAATATTCGTATGGTAAAGTCAAAAGCAGTTGAAAAGCTTCGACGATGCCTCACGTATACAGGACCTACGAATAAACTACGATCAAGTTATGAATATCTCTAGTGCAAGTAAGGTGTTAAAGAACATTAAAAAATACACATAGTGTACGAAGAAAGAAAATTGGAGAGCGAGGTGGCCAGGGAGGAAGAGGTGAGTCCACCCTGCGACCGACCACCTTCAGCCTCCTTGAAACTTTCAATTCCTTTTTTGATATAATTCAAGTTAATAGCCCCCAACATAGTCTCTGCCCCTGTTTTTAGTGTTCTGGCTGCAGGGCTGGTGAATATATCACTAACTTCTGAAAACTAATTCTAGCTTGTAAAATTTTCAAGCAGAGTCACAAAGCGTTCAGTGCTCGTCGCTCTTGAGGGAAGCGAAGTGAAGGAAGTTTACCTAATGCATTAATTCTGTATACAGCTTTATAAAACTTTTTTTTTTTTTTTAAGTTTGTAACCTTAAAATTTAAACATTAACCAATATGACTTCCCTCAAGAGCCGCTACTGAAAGCGTAACTAAATATATGTTGCTATAAGATAGTTTTAAAATTCATGCCAGCGTAATGCAAGAAAAATATAAAGGTAAAAGATGCTTCTTCCGTATCTTTATACGCACATTCCGAGGTGGCCTATGAGCATTGGCGTAAATAGCATCCCCGCAATCCCCGCGGCGCACAAAATACAGTAAAACCTGTCTTCAACGGACCCTTTATTAAACGGAAAACTGTCTTAAACGGAAATATTTTACGGTCCCATGAATTTTGGAGAACAAAACGTAAAAAAGTCCCTTCATTAAGCGGAAAATGTGTTACGCGGACAACGGAAAGAAAAATAAACATTTAACGGAAAATTCTGAGTTCCGGACTACAGCGTTTAGACATTCTGTGAGACATATACATTACACTGTCTGCGATAAGATGTTCGTTCTTTTGTTAAATATTTCTGGACAGCGTTGACCTTCCCCAACCACTACTCATATTCACCCCCACAAATTGTTCTTAATCCCCGCAACTTAATCAAGAATCATACGGAATGTCGGAAAGAAGAAAACGAGATAGAGGAAGAAAAGTAATACGATACCGAGTTCGAAGAAGAGTATAGAATAAATACATATCAAGATGCTCTCAGAATTTTAAAGGAACTGCAAAAATTTTGCCTTACGGAAAAATGATTCTGATTTACTTAGTATAATTTCTCAGGCTAAAGTGTATGCGGAAAGTCAAGCAGCCAAGCAGCAACGTACACAGAAAACCCTGCTTGGCTATTAGAAAAATTAAGAAAACGTGTGCATAGTATATTTTGTATTCATTTTAATTTTTTGTGTATTTATTCGTAGAAGAAAGAAGTACTGTAATCGAACAATGTACATACAGCAATATATTTTCTAAGTATGCCACTTTATAAGCATGTATTTAAGAAAAAAAAGAAAGAAAGGAAAGGTCTACCTCCACTAAGCGGAAACCTGACTTTAACGGAAATTTTTACAAGTCCCGCACGATTCCGCTAAAGACAGGTTTCACTGTATATAGAAAGTAGAGACGCATAACTAAGGGTTACGGGAGACACTGAAGCTTCAAGTTACGCCATTGCCTATGAGTGAAGTGAAGACAAGACTGGGCTTCGGTGCGTACAGGAGGTGATAGCACCCCACTTTGGCCCCCTTTTCCCCATAGGTTTCCCCAGGTACCCATTTTACAGAACCTGATCTGTTTTTGGATCTAGAACTAGAAACAATGCTTTCCACACTGAAGATCTACCCTAGACCATCGTTTTAGTAGATTGACGTCTTACCAGTAGTAACTGCCCACGAGACGAGAAATGTCTCGTCTCCTCTCGAAAACGAGACGAGATTATATTTTTTAATTCGAGACGAGACGAGAAACATGAAAATTTCAAGATACTCAACGATAACACTAGTTTAACTAAGTCTTAGATCTTTAAACACGGTTGTACTTTTACATGATTCGTAGTTTATAAATTGATAGTGATTGTATAAACAGAATGAAGAGCGTTTATTAAGAGTCTTTATCCCGGCGAAATTAAAATACCGCTAATTTTACATTAATTTTGTGATATCTTCAAATAGATAAAAGATAATCGAAATGTGGAACAAGAGTGCTCTAGACAATATCATTTTCCATGAGAAACCGTTATCACGACTCACTTATCTGTTTTCGATTTCGAGCCATTTTGAAAATCGGCATTTATTTTCGCGTTTCTAAACAGCTGAAAACATAAAGCCACTAGGTGACTTGTGATAACGGTACCTCAGGCAAAATAATATTGTCTAGGGCGCTCTTGTTCCATATTTCAATTATCTTTTATCTATTTGAAGATATCACATAATTACTGTAAAATAAGCGGGATTTTAATTTCGCCGGGATGAAGACTCTTAACGTTTAAAGAAACATAGGTCATTACAAAACATACTGCAATAATAAATATGGTTTAAATGTTGTTATATCACATTCTCGGTGGACCTTTCGTGACACGGAAGGATACTGATAACTTCTACATTAATTAAGAAGAAAATCAGAACAAATTTTATATTGTATATGAAACAAAACGAGACGAGGCGAGAAAGACTTTTTGGAAAATAGAGACGAGACGAAGAAACCTCATGTCTCGTCTCATCTCGTGGGCAACACTACCGCTACTCCGCCGCGCCTCTTGATATGAGAAATAACACAAATCGTTCTTTTTCATTTACGTGGCGTCGTAAATCACTATTATTTTAATATGAACCGTTTATTTCTCGTGTTCTCTAGGATGTTGTGTCAGAGATGTGTCGAAACAACACTGTATACAATTCAGTGTCACTTTGAGTTCAACATTGCGTGCAAAATGGCTCAGTGGTAGATTTTGTTACGAAGGATTGATTTCAATCCATGTGATTTTATTGTTTTAGATATCATCTCAGTATTCTCCCATTTCCTTCCAAACTTCATTTTCGTCAATTCTTTTTATCATTCATTGTGATTAATCTCTCTCAACCTACTGCGATCACGAACCTCCGCCGCCATTTTGAAATCTGTGATATTTTTTGAAATGGAAAAGTAGTCATGTGATGTATCAACTAGGGCCAGCATGTTCTCAAAAAGTCACTTATGAACTTTAGTGATCGTTATCTGTACTTATTTGTGAGATTTAGGATCTTCTTTATAGTTATTTACGAAAAGCTAGGAGACTGATACTCGTATGTTGCAAGTTTGGTTTATCTCGAAAACACATGTAAGTTAAACATACCTACAAGCCAAGAAAATAACCGTGATGTTTGATATTCAAGTTGTATATTATTACATTATTATTATAACTTTTCATTGTTGAATATCAAATTTCACTGTTAGATATGTTGAACTGGATATGTTTTGGCTTGTAAATATGTTTAACTTACATGTTTTTTTCGTGATAATCCAAACTTTTAATATACGAGTATTAGTCTCCTAGATTTTCGTAAATAACTAAAGATGATCCTAAATCTCCCAAATGAGTATAGATAACGATCACTAAAGTTCATAAGTGACCTTTTGAGAACATGCTGGCTCTAATTGATATATCGTATGACTACTTTTCCATTTCAAAAAATATCACAGATTTCAAAATGGCGGCGGAGGTTCATGATCTACTCTGGCTATTGTTCTTTTGCCAATATGTGATACTACCACAGCTTTCATTGTCTATCTTTCACTATTTTCACGATTCAACAGTTTATTTGATGTATTTCAATAACACAGCATAGCCCTTTTCCCACTAACTTTGACTCCCTTCCCCTCCGTTTCTTATGGCGCTCAGCCGCTATAACTTTGCACATGCACATATTTTAATATATCAGGCGCACTATGTCTCATCCCGCAACTCGATTCATCCATTTGGACCCTTTACTTGTCAGTTGCGGCAAATGCTCTACCTATGATGGCAGAATGCCTATGATGATTATTTTGATGTTCGTAGTCTCATCGAAAAGCCTGACAGCAGTTGCATTTATATTCTAGGAAAGGTCTTAAGGGGGCAGACTACTAAATATTCTTCAAAAGCTAACAATTTTTCTTTTGTCAGTTTTTCGTAAGTGGAAAGAGATAATGAAATGTAACGTACCTCAGTAATAGATAATGTTATTCTACACCCGAAAATACGAATCGGAAGAATTTTCAGTGTTGCCATCCATAGAAATTACAGTGTGACCAGAATTTGAATTACTCAAAAATCTAGGTTATGGCAGCGACTAGAAAAATGAACTCAACGGGAATTGACATATCATGCTGTCTGTGTTCCTTTGTTAACTACTTTTTAAATAATATTTGTATTTATTTTGTAACAAAGAGTACAAAATAAATAAATTTTAATTATTAGTAGAATTAAAATACAAATCTTGTTAAAAAAAGGTAATTAACAAGTAACACAGACAGCATGATAAGTCATCAATTGCCGTTGAGTTCATTTTTCTAGTCGCTGCCTTAACCTAGATCTTTGGGTAATTCAAATTCTGGTCACACTGTAATTTCTATGGATGGGAACACTGAAAATTCTTCCGAATCGTATTTTCGGGTGTAGAATAACATTATCTATTACTGAGGTACGTTACATTTCATTATCTGTTTTCACTTACGAAAAACTGACAAAAGAAAAATTGTCAGCTTTTGAAAAATATTTAGTAGTCTGCCCCCTTAAGATGAATACGTCATTATAAGCATTTGACATTATTGGTAAGTGTTCACTTGCAAGAAGTTGGACACTTCCATGCACTGTTAGTTGGTTGGAGTTTAGTCCCTTTTCAACATTGAGGCTATGAAACACATGGACCTACAAATTAAAGTGAAATCCGATCCACCGTAATGCGTTCAATTTTCAAAGCTTTCCGAACGGGAATCGAACCCGAAACCCTACACAACAAAGACGCTAGCCCAATAAAGAGACTACGCACCATTGCTTTTCGCAAACTCTTTTGTTTCTACGTTAAATATTCATCACCATCATCATTGGCTGAAACTTCCATGTCTTACTATTCTCAACTTACACCTTTATCTTATAGCAAGTATCCGTTTGAGAATCGTGCATTAATTGTAGCTCCTTTTTGTCTTTTCTTCCCTTTCTTTTCAACATGCCGTCCACTATTATGCTTCCTAAGGACTATATCCCAGCCAGTTTCGCTTCCTCTTTTTCAGCAGTGTCACTTGCTCTTTTTATTGTATGTCCAATATTGCTCTTTTCCATTCCTACTATTCTTAGCACTTCATTTGTTTCGCGTTCGGAACTGCTAATTTTCCCAATTCTTCATTCAAACTCCTTGAGAAGGAACTTTTCTAGTTCCTAAATTCTCCTTACATATTCTTATCGCATTTCATGTATTCAATAATAATAATAATAATAATAATAATAATAATAATAATAATAATAATAATAATAATAATAATAATAATAATAATAATAATGTCAGGCCGACATAGGTTTCTTTCTGTCTTCCGCATTTTAATAGTGTGGCAAACTTGTCTAAGCGGCAAACGGGAAACGATGAAGAACTTGACCAACTTGCAAGAGCTACTTAGGAAAACTACTAAGTCATGCAGATGAAATTATTCGATTGCTTCAAATGGCTGAACAACAGCATGGAGCCAGAATTTAAAAGTCATTAAATATCTGGAACGTCTCACTGAAATGACATTTAGCCTTAGACAATGATGACAATTATGGAAGTGTGGGTTTACTCCAAAAATGAAAGGCTTTACACGAAAACTTGTTCGTGAATTTAAAAAATGTACAGAATGTATAGTATACATTGTGTCTTAGATAGGCCTATGTTCTGACTTGGGTCCAGTCGAAAAATCATGGTACACTAAAACCATCATTAATTAAAAAAAAAAAAAAAAAAAAAAAAGTGGGAAGAACATAGGTATAGTTAATGCATGGTGATATATAACCATTATGTATGCGAATGACTATATAAAATTGTAACTTGTTTTAGCAGATGTTCAGAAGGATTCTAAAGACTTCAAATCACCTAATCCGCTTTTATATTTTAAGAGTTGGGTTTACCAAAATCTAATTCATATATTTATTCTTTTTGTCCGTGTGTGATGGGAGAGACAAAATTATAAGAAGCAACTTAGTAATAATAGTAATAATAATAATAATAATAATAATAATAATAATAATAATAATAATAATAATAATAATAATAAACTGGATAGATCACTATCCAATTTGGCCAGAATGTAGAGAGTCTAAAGTTAGAAATCAAGTTCCTCAATAGAGGTAATCCAACCAGTTGATGCCAGGATAGGGTCAATCAAAAATAGGTTCTGTGCGTATAATTATTGGATATCATCCTTGCTGGATAGACTAGCCGCAGTACTATTGAGATTAGCGCGATAGTATAAGGCTCAGGATATAAAATACTAATCTGTCCGTGGAATACAATGCTTTAAGTGAAACTAAATTGACTTTTCCCACTCGACAAATTTAAAACCTTAAATGTTTTCTATTTATAAATAATGTTCATTCATCTCAAAGTGTACTAAATTGATTCGAGGTAAGATGCTAGTATATTTAATCCTAGGATGGATAAAATTTAGATTGCTAAGGAGTTTGGTTTACCAAAAACCAAACCAAACTTTTTCACGTGATGTGCACTGTTACTACTTGTTATAATGAAAGAACTTACATAACTTAAAATATCAAATATCTCCCTAAATATTAGTAATACAATATATATATATATGACATAGTCGTCTAGAAGAGGCATATCAAACTCACTTTCCAATATGTTGCATTTTCAAACTATGGAAAGTCTTATTTAACTGCAATGTCTGACAGATATCACCGCAAACCAGTAAAAGCAATATATATATATATATATATATATATATATATATATATGAATTCAGCGTTCTAAGAATAGGTTTCCTCTCCCATCTTATCCCTTCATTGAATCC
Source organism: Thermobia domestica (assembly GCF_964235325.1). Taxonomy (NCBI): domain Eukaryota; kingdom Metazoa; phylum Arthropoda; class Insecta; order Zygentoma; family Lepismatidae; genus Thermobia; species Thermobia domestica. The sequence goes on along the minus strand of NC_137461.1, from coordinate 222,892,346 downwards.
GAAAGTATAACATCTTCGGTTTGGAAATTTCACAATGAAACTCTGTTGTGTATATAGACCTTTATCGTTTTAATACGGATTTTAAACTTTCTGATATTTCAATTACGAAAATGCACTCTTGTTTAGTCTCTATAATAATTAGATAACTTATTTAGTAACAGTTCCGGTGACATGAATTTTTAGAATTTTTTGGTTGTGCTAATGAAAATGGTAACCTCCTCACAATAACGGAAACATAACAGAACATCAGTACTAATACAATCGAGAAGCCATTTCTTGAATTCCTTACTAAGTGTATTCGTACATTCCAGAAAAAGAAATTCGCGTTTTCTTGCCACCCATTTTGAAAAAAAAAAAAAAAAAAAAAGCGGATGTGTCATTTATTGGTGAGTGTATGCACGTGGACAGTAAGCACAGGAGGTGGTGCAAGAAAATTTTCCAATGCAAAGAAAGATATTTTTTTTTTCTGACACTGATTATTTTCTTTTTAATAAGTTTGACAGCACCTGCCAACTTATTTCGTTGTTGTTTTGTTAAATGTTGTAGAAAAGACATGTTTGGTCCTTTTAATGTTGAAGGGCGATAACCTTATGTAGCTCCTCCTCCAGCTACCGACCTCCCTGACTCTTTCGTTACCACTTTTAAGGCGTTCTTCCGAGAAAAATGGTAAAGTACTTAAGTCTTTAAACAAAGAAATACCAACCACATTTATTCTTTTTGTGTGTTGCAGTATTTTAAGATTTCTATGAAATCCTTTTGATTGTCGATGGAAAAATCCCTTAAGGGCTAACTGTTCAACCTATGTTCGTTCTACTTCTGCACTTTAATCCATTACATCGCCTCCTTCCTTTTTAGTTTCATTCTTACCTCCGACTGCTGCTAAAAATATACAATCTCCCCATTCAGCCTCAGCTGCCTTGTGACACCCTTTGAAAACCATTTTGAAAAACTCAAGAACTTGGTTCCTCCTTTTTGCCAAGATCCTGTTTCACTGCAACTGACCCCTTAAGTAAAGATAATGTCTATTTGCAAAAATAAGAAAGAAAGAAAGAAAAAAATTAGACGTGAACGCTACGTCATTGCTTCTGCTTATGTCTCTTATTTCCTTGTAGGTGCGTTATTGTTCAGTTTTCCTCAAACCATGTCTCTTGAGACCAAAAAGGAGTAAGAATTCTCATTATTGTTTCCGCTCTTTTATATATTTTTCTTACTTTTTCCTTGTTGGTGAAAGAATAATTTCAGAGCTGCCTGCCTAATACTATTGTTAATCAGTTCAATTAACACTGTTCCCATTTCCCCCCTTTCAATAGAGCAAACAGCCAACCTTCCTACTTCGCAATTATGTTGGAAACCAAATTTCATGAACGCCCTCCCTACTCCTGGTGGGTTTCTTGCAGGGTTTCTCTTTAGCTCTAGAAGGTTGAAACCATATTGATACATTTAATGGCTGGGTTTTAATAGTCTTCGTTGCAAGCATTTCTTTGAATCTTCCATTGTGAGTACACCCAGTGTCAAATTACTTAACGACTAGATTTGAGATATTATTTGTTTAAGTAAATAAAAATTTAAATATTGAAGTAGAGTTTGTGTGTAAGAAGAAGCAAAATTTCCAGATTATTTTTTTCTTTCTTTCTTCACACACATACGAACACACACGAAACATTTCTTCAGACACTTCTTATGTTTGTGAGGCAAAGATTGTTCTAAAGCGAAACAGAAAACCACAAGAGATTTCTTGAGAACAAAGAATGCTCAAGAAATCAAGTAAGGTAATTAGTGTATCCTTAAATACTATTTCCTACAAATCGTACATGATTTTATTTGCTGGTCGTGACGCAAGAATCAGCGACTTTTTGTAACTTATACCTCACGGTGGTCAGTTGAACTGTTTGTAGAGTAGCGAGGGTTGGGTTGGGTAGTTCTGTTAGCGTTACCCCAAGCTCAGAGCAGGTGTAGTGAAAGAAAAACTCAAAATTATCGAGAGGGCACAGGGGCCAAAAGGCCGAGCAGCTGGTCAGTGCTAGCGTCAAAGCGTCTGTGACCCTTCTACTGTGATCCTTGGTCAAAATGCTTCTGTTTTATGTGATTTTTATTCAGCAACGGGTGAAAAGGCCACGACCAGCGGTCACACCAGAAAAATGTTTGAATTATCATTTCTTTAGAAGTTCGTGTATGAGGTTTTATAAGTCAATAGCTCTGGGTTGGATCTTTGCCCTCGAGCACAATGCTGTGGCCGAAAAGGGCGCATAAGGTGATGGCCTAAGGGCAGGGTGTTCAGGTCATTTACTCATTTTTATTTGATTATTGTCAACACTACAATCTGAAAACTTCTGCAGTGGTCCGATGGGAAAGATGCACATTGCGTAGTGTTCTCAATTCAATTGATGTCTTCGATTGTTAGCTATGGTGGTAATACTGTTGATTTATTATCTTCTGTTGCGTGAGAGGATTCTACGTATGAGTACACTGTTACCATAGTTTTCTCAGTTCTGTGAATAACGATAAAAACGAATAGTGTAAAGAAAAAGTCAAAAAGAAAAAAAAAACTTTAAAAGCAAGCTGTGCCATTTTAAGTGAAAATATTTTATTCTCAATCCCATATAACATTCTAGCTTTCATTTTTCTTATACTACGCAGATGATGTTCGAAAACCTGGAGAATACATTTTATTTGATGTTACAGTAGTAGCTTTACAGAAACAAAACTGTAAATCAAAATCTTATCGAACACCTTCCCCTAATTTTGTTGTCTTTTATTATTATTATTATTATTATTATTATTATTATTATTATTATTATTATTATTATTATTATTATTATTATTATTTTAACTGATGATTCTTCTCAAATTTTTGTTGTGATCAACACCAAAGTCCGTCAACTTCGAATAAACAGTTAATGTTGTTTAATTTGTTACTGTTAATATTGGTTCTGGATTATAAGGGATGACAGCAATATAAAGTTAATGAAGAATGCAGTTAATGTGATAGGCGAAATGCATCTCTCGAATATACTTTCAGCACAAGAGCGGGACATATGGTGGACAACATCGTGGTCGTGGATTTTCTCGAGGTATTCCTGTTTCCTCCCACAATTTCATTCCTCATTCCACCAGAAACAAATCCAAATGCAACAAAACCTGCATATTTTGAATTAAAATTGAAAGCTATAATGAGATACCTGAGCATGTTGTGATTTCACTAGTGCGGCAATGTCCGGTTCAATCTTCGTGACACAAATTATTAAGTTATTTAAAATACTCAATAACTTTTGTTTAATCAACTGTCCAAGTTTTTAAAAACCAAAATTAGCAATCACTTAATTTTTTTTTATCATATGACCCAAAATTAAGGGAGTTATGAAATTTTAAAATTTTCAAAGGGCCTCAATTTTGAAACAATATGACGGATCGGATTTGATATTTATAATATGAATGAACTGACCAAATTTGGTGTTAATCCATCCGTTTTTAGGGAAGTTACTGTATACACTATATACATGAAATGGATTTTAATATCATAGATGGATATAGTGAGATCTTCGCAATAGATATATTAAAACTCCTATACAGCTTATTAGAAACCGGAAATTATAAGGGGGTCTCTGGCAAGAGCGTATGATAAAATGGAGGTCGTGATAGGAATTAGGTTGAGAACCACTGGACTAGTATGTACTCTAATTTCATGAAAAATAATTAAAATAAAAAAAAATATACATCCTTCAGATTATACTTTTATTAGACCTATAAAGGTGATTCAATACTCGCCCAAATTCCTCCCCTCTCTTGATACAGGCTTACACGGGCATTAAAATTCCTTTATCAAGATATAAACACCAACGTACTGGTATTTTTAGTTTTAGGAATATATAAATAAGGAAATAATCACCCAAAATGGGCATGATCAGTGATTCAATTGACACCAGGATATGTATATATTGGGTACAGAGTTAATAGGCGTTATTCAAGTACATTAGGAGAAATCAAGATAAGAAAATTACTCTTACCTTGATTTGTAAATACTGAAGTTATTATCACGCTCTATTCAAAATTTTAACCCAATACTAAAAACTATTCTGTATTGGGTCAAATTAGCTTAAATAAGAAGCTATTTAATTAAGATAGGTGCTTCATAGGTATTGGAATAATTAGTGTAAAAGTATTTGAACTAATGAATTATTTTAAACATTTAAATATATACTCCACTTTTAATTAATTAAAACTCATTTACAGTGACCAGTAAATACAGTATTCGAGTGGCTAGTGGGCTTGCCTATTGTGAGCGAAGTCTTTTGGTTTGATTCCCGGTGGGAGAGTTATCAAACGCATTACAGAGCTTCAAATCCCATTTTAAACTGTAAGTCTGGTCTGTGGCATTGTATATAATGAACGTAAATACGAATCAATCAATTAATGATAAATGTCAGTGGCGTATTTAGGGGGGGCTTCCGGGCTTAAGCCCCCCCGAAATCTTACTATAGTATAGTATATGAAATACCTTGCACAATTTTTTAGATTTTCAGGCAAAGCCCCCCCCCGAAAGTTAGCAAAGCCCTCCCCGAAAGAAAATCGTAAATACGCCACTGATAAATGTTATGTCATATGTGTACTCTTTTCATTTGATACCTTATTTGATCATTTGAGTCGCCCAATACCAAAAAGTCTCTTGTCCATTTTTCTGGAATGTATTTTTTTCCGTGGTTTTTGTTTTGTTAATACTTAATTTCAGCTGATTTATTCCATTTAATGGTTCAGGTATTTATTTTAGAGTTTATAAATCTTATTTTACTCGTTCTCAGATGTACTAATTAAGATGACAACCAAGAAAAAAAGATTTCCCGAAAGGTGTGTAAAATGCACAAGAGACGTTCTGGAAACTGGCAACACCTTTAACTTTCAACATTTTGAAAGCTTCTGCGCTCAATATTTTCTCTTCTCTAGTCTATATATCTTCATTCTGTAATAGAGAAATAAGAGTTTTTAAAAACTTCAGAAAAAAAAGGTACCGGTACTACGTATCGCCAGATAAAAGCACTGATGATGATCAAAATGAAAGTAATTTTTAAATACGTACTAAACTTGAAACGATACAGAAATAAGTTTAAATAAGTCTGAAATTCATTTTGTTAAAGGGCTGACTGCAGCAACATTCATGCCTTTTAACAGATGCTCAGAATATGCATGTAATGATGTTCTGTTAATTTCCACGATTTATGACAATCATGTGTCGTATTTCAACTCTTTGAGTGAAAGCTGTGTATGTAGTTCGTTAGTTTTTTTTTCTTTCTTCCACACTATATGCCTGTTATCAGCAAGGCACGTGCTCTATTCTAAACTAAAGGGATGAGAAGAGACCCATGCGTTTTTCATTTCGACAAATTCTTTTCTTCAGTCTTATTTCCTTCATTGGCACACTTCTTGCAGCAGCTGCCAGAAATATTGAAACTTCAGAAAATTAAACCTTAGATGAATTGGATTTTAGGGGAACAATGGTGCAAGCGGTCAGAATTGGTTTTACCGTCATTAGCAGCGTGAAGAAAGAAAGTGGTCATTTTAGGAATGAAACGGGGGGCCTTGTGCTGGTTCTTTCCTCGATAGCCTTCCCGTTGTAAATGACAAGTTTTAACTCATATATTTCGCGATTGGCAAACGTTCCACCCCACTTACAATTCTTCATTATTTCCAAAATTTATTTTGCTGCAAAAGCCGTTGTAATAGTAGCGATGTCCATTCGTTAGTTGTTGTTTGGGTCGTATTCTTTTTGGGGGGTGGGGCGTTATAAAGAAAAACAATAAAAAGAGGAAGAAGAAGGTTTCCGCATCGGGGAAATTTTATTCCGTCGAGTTTTTCTTCTGTGTCGTGTGTCAGTCTGTTCTTATCCATTTCTCTCGCTTATTCTAAATCGCACGCTCGCCCCCCTAAAAGATAGGAAGTAGCCATCTGGAGTGGACAGTGGTCATTTCGTGATAGGCAAGTAGGATGGGTTGAAGCTGTCACTGATTGTGACTAGAAGGTGCCATCTCATCACTGATCAGAATCAGTTTGTCCGATCACTAATATATGTGGTATGACATGGAACTTTATACAGAAAGCGATATTTGGTAGACAATGAGAATCGTACTTATGAATCGGAAATGTTTTGAACAGAACAGCCAATACTGAATTTGTACTTTGGCTTCTTTTTCTCAATGGCAATACAACAAAGGGAAAAAATAGATATTACATAGTGTTGTATACAATATTGAATAGATTTTTAAAGTTGTATAGCTAATATTGGAGTGACTTTACTTACTGGTTTTTGAAATTTTGGAAGAAGTTTTTATCAAATTCCCAATATAATTAAGTCATGTTTACGCAATCAAGTAGCATTTTGTAGATCTATGTACTGTGCAGTGGCGCAACTAAAGACTTGGTTTCGCCCCATCCTTTTTTCATTGTTTTTCACGTGTGGAAACCACAAAACATGAAAATAAATTACTAGTATATGATTGTAACTATAAAATGGAGCGTATTTAACTATTTCTGAATTACCATAACTCAGTATAGTTTACATAAAACGTGTATGTATTTAAATAATGAAACAAACCAACATTCAATTGAAATTGGAAGCAAATAGGGAAGAGAGAGCTTAATTTCAAGTTGTAATTATTATTTAGAAGACATTAAATCTTTAGTTTCAGTAAATCCATTTATTAAATACATGTAAATGCCAAAACACAGTGACTGACTGATCACTCACTATATCCTCATAATTGTTTGACCTAATAAGATGAAACTTGGCGAAGTTGTTATTTTTAATTCTGAGGCATTTGTTTCGAAGATATTTTAAGAACTTCTTCCTCTAAGAAACTGAAACGGCAAAAAGAAGAGAGTTATGAATTTTTAAAAAAACTCGATTTAATTTTAAGTATAGCACCCCTTTCAGCAGCGAGGCTATATGAGACGTGGCCTACAGCTTAACGTCGGATCCAAATCATATGAGCTCCTGTAGGGAATCGAACCCACGTGAGAGCTCAATAAAAACGTCCAAGGACGTTAGAAAGCGCTTAAAGCTAAAATTCATTCTGCTTCTCGTATAAAGTAGAACAGACAAAATTTGTAGTAGTAAAAATATACATATTAAGAAAAGCAATTTTCATCTATAAATACTTAGGTATAGCTTAATTTCTTATAAGCTAAATTATATAATGTGAGGCATCATAGAAAAAAAGTCAATCTAGGTAAGTCAATCATACCAGCAACTGCAGCGAAAGCACTTAAAACATTTAATTAAATATGCGCAGTATACAGCTTACAGTTAACACGTCAGCAATATATTCTTTGAAACAACGTACGTCGTGTGTGCTATGGTTTAGTTGCCTATTTTTGTGTGCAAAGGACAGCTAAGCATTAATACAATGTCATATCGAGCACAGGTATCACGCTAGTAATTTATGGCAAACTATTCCGAAGTTCAAACCAAGAAATATGGACATACTGCCATAAATTGAAAGGCAGTACAAAGGAAAATATACTATTACTTAAGAAAAGAATACCAAAATGACTATTACACCCAATGTAGTTGGAACCGGAACGGTTAAATCAGTGTGTGAAAAAATCACTGATTGAATCACTCCTTCATTTGCTGCTGGACAGTAGAACTAAATCCTTTTTTTCTTCTCTTTCTTCCAATTCTGATTCCCCCCTCTTTTTTCTCGTTTCCAATTGTGAGCAATGTACTTCCCGCTCCTCTTCTAATGAAACGACCCTTAGTGGAGCTTCGTAAGGCACAATGAATGTGGTGGGTGGCGGTCAGCTCAAAATGGAAGATTTTGGGAGTCTGAGGGGGAGGAGGGAAATCTATATATGGGGGCATCTATTGTTGCGGGAGAGTGGTCAAAGGGGGAAACTGTCCACCGAATTTCCTTCTTTTCTGGTCCATCATGGGAGGTCAGCAACTCGGACAGAATTCCTTATAAAATATTAAAATATTTTTCAAGGGTGGATAACTTAACGAAATGTGCAATATTTACATTTTGTTATCTGTTACGGTTACTATTTTGTAACCCATTTCTGCACCTAGTTAATAACGTTATTAGCCAGTGTAACTTTTAAAATGGTACGCTCTGAATTATGTTACGCTGAGTAACGTTACTCAATGGAACATTCTGCATTTTGGTATTGTAGTTACGGTCACCAAGGGATTAGCGTTACTCGAAATACCCACGTAGGTCGTACCTGCTTGAGATTGTTAAGATAAAACTGGTTCCACTGAATACCAGTTCTCTCTCGAACCCAATGGGTTTTGTTCCTTGATTTTAGCGATATGAAACGTATTGAAATTCTGCAGAACATTTTTGTGTAAGTAGACATATTTTTGTTATGATGAGTACCATTTCTATGTTTCTCTTTTCTTTATCGGTTACCTTTTGGACCTGTATTTCATCTTCTTCAATTCTGATGGTCTTGGAGTTACGCTTGAGTAACGTTTAAACATCCTTGGCGACAGGGAGTCTAAGGTTGGCTTTAAAATAATCTCCATTATAGTAGTAAATAAATTCCACGTTTTTCAGTCTGATTTCTTTTTCCTCATACTTAAGATTCAGTAAACACCTTAGGCCCCCCAGGCACATGTCCTTTGAGAATAGCATTACTTTGATTGTTCTGTGTTTAAAAAGAGGAAAGAGTGAAGTTTTTAATGTAAGCTTATTGATAAGATTTTTACTTCTTGTGATGACACTGCCGATAGTTGAGTTGATTTGGAGTTTAACGTCCTTTTCGGCAGCGAGGCTTTATGAGACGGGACCTACTGATTAACATGGAATCGAAACCATATGTGCTCACGCAGGGAATCGAACCCGTTTCTTCCAGGCGAAAGGCGCGTACGCTAAGCGCTTAGGCATGAAGGAGCTCACTGCCGGTAGTCACCATATATGTTTATTTTACAACAGTCTTGCACTGACCAATGTGGTTGAAGCTCGAGCTCACTTCCCAACAAGGATCGAACCCGGAGCTACATACACCAAAGTTACACATATACTGGCCCCCAGGGAAGCAGGAAGGCCATTTCATTTGCTTGCAAGCAATTTAGTTTATAAATCAAATACATATCAGACATCAGTGGCGTAGCGAGAAACTCATCAAGGGGGACCAACACACAAGATTTGGTAGAAAGGATCTTCTGAGGGGGTGCACCAATAACTACCAGTAGGCCTACATTTGAATTGAATTGAATTTTTTTAAATGCCTTTAGCACCTGTGGTGTGAATGAGGAAATGCCCTGGAAATCCTAAGCATCTGTTCTCGGTGAATCCTTTTGTTGAACGTTTAGAAAATTGACTTAAACTATCAATTTTGCAAAACTTCCCTTTGATTTAAGCCCAAATCGAAACATGACAGAGGAAAATTTCGGAAAGTGTTGCTATTTTCACTTCTAGCTTCTCACTTTAGGTAGTGTATATTTACAAGGGAGGGGGTGCACGTGCACCTTTGCACCTTTAAACATATTTCTATTTTATCTTATTTTTGTAAAAAAAAAAAAAAAAAAAAAAAAAAATCTGCCAGAGAAAGAAAATTGTCAAAAAGTGCTACCCATTCAGAAGACTATTTTCTTCTCATGTGAATGTTTTGACTTCTCGTGGCAATGTGGTAATCTACAGTTTATTTTGTCTCATTTTCTCTCTTTGATTTTTAATGTTCATTGTATTGTTTAAATGCTTATAAGTTAACTTGCAAGAAAGTGTCATAGTCGAAGGTTGTACTACTTGTAGAACTGATATTAAAAAGTAAATAAAAGAATTATCATGGAAACAAATTTTCCATGTTGTATTCAGAAAACAAACATAGGGTTCTTGCGGTTCTAAATTGCGGTTCTGAAATTAATATATCGCAGGCATTTGTTGATATAGTAGCCAACATGTTGGTTCTCACCAGGTACATTCGTGAAGTGTCTCCTCGAGTCGAGATTCGTGTAAAATTGATTTAAATACAAAGTTCTCTGCTGTCTAATGTGTATTGTACTAAATTTAGCTGCCCATGCCGGTAATTGGCATATTTATGGGCCTTCATATATCCGGAATTCTATCATACACTACCATAACGCTCGGACACAAAATTTATTTTAGTTTCTTTAGATGTTACTCACTGGACATGAATATGGGCATATGAAAAACAAATTGGATCAAGTACTGCTTCTGACACATGTTACCCATCCCGGCCGCCATCTTAGATCCGCCATATTAGATTTTACTTTTGGTTTTTCAAATGGAAATAGGTGCAAGTGTTACATCGGACATTTACGTTTACATTCACTGGTGTAATATATTTTACCGTAGCTTGTACCATTTGGAAGGTATTACATGTTCATTCCCTCCAGCCACTTTGCGAATAGACATTGCAGGTTAATATTAGTTACGCTTACGTTTTTGATGTTGACAAATCAAAACAATTTCTAATTGGTAAACTCCTTGAAACAATCTTATTACATTTCCATGAGTGATTGTTATTACTTCCATGTTATACTATAATAAGGAAGTATTGTATTACTGTCAAAATGCCTAATGTAGATCCAGATACGGCCAAATTTGGGTAAAGACCTACCATTTCCGTATTGACATCTGTGTGTCTGCATGTATATAAGTTCAGAGAATATTTCATCAACGATAACACATAAAAGATTGCATATACACACGGGGCCCTGCACAACTTTCTATTTGGTTCAATATGAAGTGCTTAACATTTACAAGCTACGATAAAACTCAGTACACCAATGAAATTCCGAGAAAAGTTTACATTAATTTGATGTATCATTTGAACCTATTGCCATTTGAAAAACCGAAAGTTAAATCCAAGATGGCGGCCAAGGTGGGTAACATATGTCAGAGAAGGAGTACTTGATTCAATTTGTTCTGCATATGCCCATATTCATGTCCAGTGAAATCTAAAGAAACTAAAATCAACTTTGTGTCCGAGTGTTATAGTAGTGTATGATTGAATTCTGGATATATGAAGGCCCATAAATATGGAAATTACCGGTATGGGCCGCTTAAATTAGTACAATACACATTGGGCCACGGAGAACTTTGCATTTGAATCAATGTTACACGAATCCCGAGGGGACACTTCGCGAATGTACCTTGTCAGTCTCCGTACAACTTGGAATCGCTTAACATTAGTTTTACGGGAAGAAAAAACGACATCATTTGGAACAACTTTCCAGTTTCGATCATCTGTATTTCCTCCTTATTTATTCGGTGTAAGGACCTCAAACTTATTTTGTTGGATCTTGCTTATCGAAAGGTTTTTAAAACTGCCTTACTGCCCCCAAAGTCTGAAATTCAGGGTGGGGTGGGGGCGGATGCCCTCCTGCTCCATTGACGCCCCTATCTAGCGGCTGTCATATGAAACTATCCCACGGCCTTTAACGTGGTTTCAGTTATACTTATTGCGGACTCTTGACTGCGAAAATATTACGTTTGGAAATAAAATTCATTTGCTGAGCAAACCTGAACCTTATTGAAAATGGACTTGGATCCATAGTGCTCTGAACGCCTCAAATATTACTTTTCTTCAATTAATTATTGACTTAAAAAACAACCAATTACATAGGCTTGCAGAAAATATTCTAAAGTTAGCACAACATGAAGTGTGCTTCAAACTATCATTACTTTTCGAAAATTTATTATTTTAAGATAATTTTATTAGCATGAGTGTTCTGAAATAGTAATCAAATTTTTGCAATTAAAATTCACACCCGCCTCCATGAAACGCGATCTTAGCCCCTAAGAGCATAATTAGGAAATTTTCAGAAGCAGTAACTCCGAAAGACTTGTTTTAAGCCTAAAGTAACCGCACAAGCGTATTTCTGGTAAAGTTCTAGCCTTAAAACACGTAACATGACTCCATTTGTATTTGAAATTTTGAATTCCAATCAAAGATGGCAGCCATGATACTTGATAGCACTATCTGATGTGTCAGACCACTTAAAAGTTTCACCTTTCTCCCTCAATCCGTTCTCAACGCACAAAGGTGGTGAGGACTTTTGTTTCACCATGCATATTGATAGATTGTGTGAAATCTCCACAGTAGGTAGATTTTAAAATCTACCTAAAAAGCTACTTACAACCAAGAAAGTACTTATGAGAATCACTGGCAAGAGGGTGTAATAAAAAGGGGTTGGAATATGAAATAAGTTGAGAATTACTAATCTATACTGAAATATTCTGTACCCAGCACAGTGTTATAAATCAGGATAAAATAAATGAAAAGGTCGGTTGCTAGTAAAGAGCAAAAAGTCCTAAGAAATAAGTTATTACATGATTTTGAAACATGTTAAAGATCGTGTTTTAAACTGTTAAAAATGTTTAAAACATGTGTTTTTTTCGTCTGTGTTTTAAATCATGTTTAAAACGTTTTGAACATCTTTTTTTATGTTTAAACACATGTTTTGTTCTTTTTTTAAAAAAAATAAAACTATTTTTCCAACTCTTGTCTGGCGCTTAAGTAATATAAAACAAAACCATGTACGAAATTGGTCGCCAGGTTGGAATTTTCGATCGCCAGATCGCCAATGATGACTGAATATTCCAGTTTGGCGATAGACATTTGCATAAATTATATCTTGCAAAAAAAAAAAAAAAAAAAAAAAAAAAACTATATGATCTTGTTGCTGGATTCAGACTTGAGGTTTCGTGGCGTGCCTGTAATATATAGCAAATCAATATATAGAAGTCATTACATATGCCGGCATGAAAAGGTAAGAAATATGGCGTTTGAAACGAATAACTGACAATGTACAGGGCCAAATGAACACATTCTCACACCCAAAATTATATTTCAGCCCCTTCACCTTCCGTCAAACAAAATATATTCGTAGTTCTTTTGTTGTTGTAAAGGCGAACCTGTCCTTTGCCCTGTCGCTTTGTAAAATATAGCGATCTTTATTCTTTGGACAATGGGCTATCTGCGCACCATATTTCGATTATATTCAGCCAGTAGTTACGGAGAAATAAAATAGAACATATAAGGCAAGCCGAGCCGAGCCTATCGCCGGCCGAGCTCGGCCATCACATGTAGTGATCTTTATTTCTTAGATGATTGGGTATTTTCGCATCAAGTTTGGTTTAAATTTAGCTGATAGTTACCGAGGAATAAAGTAGTACATACACACACACACATAATTACAGTACATCTGGAGTAAAAGTACAACATCCGGTCAGCTTACGCCGGGAACTAAAAAGAAAAGTTCTAACACCAGGATCACAATTAGAACATACTATATGTAAGCGGAATCCACTTTCAACATCGCAATACTAATGGGGGGGGGGGCTTGAGCCGGGTGATCCTCCCTGACTACGCCACTGTCAGACATGACCTACAGCTTAAGGGGATGTCTTCCCATCATCAGAGGCTTCAGAATCTTCATAAGATAACATGTAAAATTTAATTCATAAATATCTTAGAAAATACTGCATTTAGGAACTGGTAATTTTGTTGCCAATGAGTAATACAATTCAGATGGCTGTCACAATTTTGCACCTAATTACTTAGATTAATTGTAATGCATTCTTCCGTATTGAGTTACTGCAGGTAAAGAGTCAAAAGACCACTTGCAAACCTCATGAATTACTATGGATGACATTCTTTGAAGAACAAATGCTGAGGAGGGATGTACTATGATAATTTGAAAAGTGAAACCCGTGTCTACCCCTCCAGTTTCATAATCATTTATGCCTTGAGCAGTCTCCCTTCCCACTCCCACTTCCTACTGATTTCCCACAACTTTACGACGCAACTATCTGAATGTGCTTCTTCGGCGTAAGTTGGTATGATTCACGTGTCAACAAAATAGTTCGTAGAACAAAGATAATGATCTTTGAAACCTCAGTACGGAATGTCTTTCCAATTGCTTTTCTACATCTTTTGTTGGTTGAAACGGATGGATTCTCCTTCGAAGCAGTAGCTTTAATCTCTTCCACTCACAAATGTACAACCAAAAAAAGTCTAAATGTTTCTTATATATTTGCCTATTTCTTTTGTTTTCTGGAAGGATAGATTTCTTTTCATTTTATAATATTTATCACAAAAACACATAGTACAATGTTTCTGTGGTTAGAACGGATTAATTGTGTGCAGGGATGGCAAAAATCAAGTTTTCGTTGTTTTTTTTTTTTTTTTTTTTTTTTAATAACTAGAGTTTGGTTTATCAAAACTCCATTATATATTTACCATATTCGCGTGTATCCGTGTGTGACAAAAAGTAAATAAATAAATAAATAAATAAAGTATTTCATGGATCATTACCAAATTTGGTAAAAATAAAAAGGGTCAAGAATTAGGAAGTGAGTTTGTTATTAAAATAGTCTTCTCAAACCGAAAGTGTTTTAAATAAACCATTTCCGGTTTGATCATTGATCATCATATAGCGAAAAACGTAATACGTATTAAGATCCGGGTTTCTGTTTCGTAAGAATATATTTAATCTCTATTATTAACTCTACTAAAACCGGAAGTGGTTCATTCAACTATAATTTTTCGTTTCAATAAATATTGGTCTACATAGAGCAAGAGCGGTAAAAGATAGATGAAAGCAGTATTCTCCAATCGAATAGCTCCCAAGTGTCTCAAAAGTGCAGTGGCGTAGTCAGGGGGGCTCACCCGCCTCAAGCTCTCCCCATTAGTGTTGTAATGTTGAAAGTGGATTCTGCTTACATGAAGTATGTTCCATTTGTAATGTTAGAACTTTTCTTTTTAGTTTCCTTAGTAAGCATAAGGGGGCTTGTAGTTTTACTCCAGATGTAATTAAGTATGTGTGTATGTAGTACTTTATTCCTCGGTAACTACCAGGTAAATTTAAACCAAATTAGATGCTCAAGTACCCAATCATCTAAGGAATAAAGATCACTACATGTGATGACCGAGCTTGGTCGGCGATAGGCTCGGCTCGGCTTGCCTTGTATGTTCTATTTTATTTCTCCTTAACTACTGGCCAAATATAATCGAAATTTGGTGTGGAGATAGCCCATTATCCAAAGAATAAACATCTCTATACTTGGTGGCCGATTCGGCAAAGGATAGGCTCGGTTCGGCTCTGTTTGTATGTGGTACTTTATTTCTCGGTAACTATTGGTCAGATTTAAATCAAATTTGGTTTCCAAGTATCGCTTAAAGAATAAAGATCATTATATATTATGTCTGGGCTCGGTCGCCGACAGTCTCGTCTCTACTTGTCTTGTACGTTGTATCTTCTTTTTCAGTAACTACTGGCCGAAATATTTTAAATAGGGACGCAAGTGGAATGCAGGACAAAAATATCCTTCTCTCCTCTTGCCTTATGTTTTCTTACTTACTTGACAAAAGTTATATTATTTTGCTTGGTGAATTCTTTTCCTTCAACCTTCAGAAAATCATGCTTTTGCAAAGCTCTGCTTTCTTTTAAGCCCCAAACAGAAACATGATGGCAAAAGGTTTCGGAATGTGTTGCTATTTTCACTGCTCGCTTCTCATTTTAGATAGTGTATATTTACAACAAACGGGGGAAGTGCACCTTTGCAGTCCCTAAATCCGGCGGGGGACTAGCTCCTATAGCCTTCCCTCGGATCCGCGCCTGTATACAAGGGCGCCGATTTCTCTGTAAAATGAGGGGGAGGGGCCTCATATAGATGCAGAAGGCATATATGAGGATTTTAAAACAAATTGCATTCAAATTATTCCAAATATTATATCTTCTTAATTACAATAAGGGGGCCCAGTGCTTTGGGGCGTCCCGGGTCACCTTGGTCTCCCAGGATCGGCGCCCATGCCTGTATATATATATATATATATATATATATATATATATATATATATATATGAAATGCTTGTGTGTGAACGCCCCCTTGATGAGTTTCTCGCTACGCAACTGCAATAATGCCTTTCATGTCCTCTATTGATCTTCAATTGAAACGGGAAGTCGTAGGAATGAACCACTTCCGGTTTCAATAGTCATATCCATAGAACAGGAATTGTAACAGTAAGAAGCGGTTTTCTGCATTCTATTCAGCGTTCTAAAAATAGCTGCCATCTTCTGTCGTAGGCCTCTATTCAAACCGGAAGTGGTCGAAAATCAGAAACTTCTTGTTTTAACGTTGAGAGTTATAGAATAAATCTATAATAGATAACAAGAAGCTGTTTTCTGCAATCAGTTAAGCGTCCAAAAAATATACATTTCGTCTGTATTCTAATCTCTCTACTAAAATCGGAAGTGGTAGAAATCTACTATCTTTTGGGGTTTCAATATTAATTGTGAAAATAAAAATATTGCACTACAAAAACCTACTTTGTTTTATGAACTTTTTTTTTTTACTTTGTTGAGTAGCCCTAACGTGTATTTTCTTTTAAAAAATGAAATAAGTCAAACTCGAGGTCATACGTAAACTAGTTTTACAAATGATTTACCAGTAGAGCACAAATTATTTACCACTCTGCTCATTCAGTACTGTCTAAGCTTGACTAAGTCAAACGGAGTAGCGCGTCTGAACAAAGGATTATGAATTAGGGAAACTAATATATAACAGTGCCGTATACTGGTTTCATGGCTTGGGCTACCACTAACCTTTATGACACCTGTACATTATTATTATTATTATTATTATTATTATTATTATTATTATTATTATTATTATTAATAATAATAATAATAATAATAATAATAATAATAATAATAATAATAATAATAATAATAATAATAATAGCTCTTCTTCTTTGGAGTAATGAGCAGTTGCTAGTCGGGAGTAGTTTCTCTTTAGTAACGCCTATGCTCTTCCTGCTGGTCTAAAAACCTAGAGCCCGCTCCTTTGATGGACGTGGTCCCGGGACGATTTTTGGTGGAAAAGGTTGAAGGCATTATGATGGTTTAGATCCTACCTTAGACTGTTGGTCTGCATCTCCTGTAGCCTCAGTGCTACACCGGAAGGATGTCAGTGTAGCTCTGGGAACACTGCTTTCGAACAAACAAGCAAATAATAATAATAATAATAATAATAATAATAATAATAATAATAATAATAATAATAATAATAATAATAATAAAGAGGATGAAGAAAAAGAAATGAAATGACATTTTTCAGTTTTACCTCACACGATTATACTGGTTAGGCTAAAGGAGACGATGATGATGGTGAGAAATGAATGAAATGGTGGAATGAAGAAGTGGGAGGAAACGGGAGAACCCCGAGAAGACCCACGTACAAGGTGTTTCTCCACCACAAAGTTCACTTGGCGTGAGCGAAAATCGAACCACAGACCCCATGCACTAGAAGTGAACGCTCTGCAACTGAACCACCGCGGCCTCTTAGAAGAGAAAGAGTACAGATGAAGTGTAAAATCAAATTTTTGTGCTATATCAATCATTTCCATGTCGAACAAATACAGTTTTATTGAGAAAGTGTACAAATATATATAGAGTTAGGATGTTTTGAGGGGGCCAGACCTGTTGGACCCCGTTAGTGTGTCACTGTGTGCCAGTTATAAAGAACGCTGAAATAGGCGATTAGCAACAAAGGAGCCCAGTCTACAAGAGCTAAGATGTCCGACGCAGTTCCCAAATACTCCCAAAATGCGTTGTCATTCTGGTATAACTTCATGTTACCTTCGCCCACGCCCAAAAGTGAATGCTGTATCACTGAGCCACGCGGTCCTTTGTCGTTGAACAGGATCGTGTGAAAATACATAATGGAGAACGCATAAATGCGATTGGTATTTTGTTCAAGAGTTCAAGTTAAAATATTCTTCATATCTAGCCGCGAAATACAAAGTGCATTTGCTCCAGAAGTGGTGAATGAACACACTATATGGTATTGGTTTGTAAACTTTCGTGCCAGTGAAAACATTGAAAACTAAACCCCGCGTCCACCGACTAACAACATTTTCTGATGAGCTCCTTAGGATGACTGTGAAAGCAGATCTTCGGAAAAGTATTCCTAAAATTGTAAACGAATTTGATACAGATCATGACACTATTGTTTGAGGTTCCACACAATCAGCAAGTAGAAAAAGTTGGATTAATTGCTACATAAGTTACATCGGCTAATATCGCCGTTAAAACGTATGCCATTCTTTGAGTGTATGGAATAACCAAGAAGTTTTCCTGCATTAGATTGTGAAAAATAGATCTGCAATTGTAAACAATCAGGACTTTAGACAACAATCGAAAACGGTCAGGACAGTAGTTGGATCGTGATCACTTCAGGAACATATTTTCCAATACCACCACCCACCTACAGAAGGTGCTGATATGATAATGTTTTATGGTGGAGGTGATAGATCAGGTCTTTCTGTGTCGATGAGAAATTATCACTGCGGATCGTTCAACGGCAAGAAAGTGGAAAGAAACAGAACAATTCACGCACGCAAGGTTTGTTCACCACAAAAGCCCACTTGGAGCGAGCTTGGATTGAACTGAAGATCACACGAACCAGGGGCAAATGCTCCATCACTGAGCCACCGCAACCCCCTGTCATTGAACAAAATTGTGAAAGTGCATCACGGAAGGCGCTTCGGCTAATAAATATCGAGGATCTTATACCTTTTACCATTGGTTTCTCAGTCCTCCTAAGATAACGTAAATTTTACTTCATGAATATCTAATGAAATAAGGTACTCAACAACTACAAATGCTCCAAATGTACACAGAAAAGCGGGTCTAGGAAAATTCGGTGTAGGAAAATTCGGTGTAAGAAAATTCGGTGTAAGAAAACTCGGTGTAGGAAAATTCGGTGTACAGAAAATTCGGTGTACGGAAAACTCGGTGTGGGGAAATTTTGGTGTACGGTAGATTCGGTGTAATACATATTGAATATTACTACTTACAATAATTTACGACATTTCATATTGTGAAAACGAAAAGCATATAATGTAACGAATAAAATGTTATTACTTATTTCAAGAAAAGCAAATTTATTTTTCTGCCTTGAGTCCAATACCTCTTGCATGTCTTTTGCGGGGTATTACTATAAACTACTTTTCATCACACAATGAAGCTGACACTTTTTGTCAGAAATAAAACAATTACAACTATAAGTTCAGAGAATAGTTATAGGAACAACTAAAAACACCTTTCCTATATAGTACGTCATAGAACATATACAAGGTGATTCTTATAAAACTCACGGATTTCATTTGGGGGTCTAGATTTTCTAACTGAAGTCCGATTTTCATGCGGTTTGTGGCAAATGATCAAGAAACGTTGGAAGATTTATGGAACTATGCTTACTGGTTTACATTCATTTGGGGTAATATAGGCCGCGCCTCTAGAAAAGCAGCAAATATTCGCCACTGTACCGAATTGGAATTAGGTGAGGTGCGGTATGGAGATTTGAGTTTCTTCGTTAGATGGTAACCTCGCGACGGTCAATAAGAAACAGGAAACTGGGCCTTCGTATTGAGAATTATGCTGTGCTACTGTACCAATATGATCAGGACGCAGTTACAATAATGTACTCTTTGGAGCAACGTGATTTTATCGTTAAAAAGATTTTAGAGGCCAGGATCTGTTGTTGCTACGCAAAGGGCAGCTACACGCAACTTTGCCTCACGTTCTGCCCCAAACAGGAACATAATATGGTCGCTAGTGAATAAATTGCAGGAAACAGGATCTCTTCTGAGTAAGGCAGGGAAGCATCGGACACCGCTGGCGGATGTTGTTGGACATAAAACTTAAAGATTTCATTTCATTTCACTAACACTTAATTTGTATTCTCACTAACACTTAATTTGTATTCTTCAATTTCGCTTCAAATATCCAATATCTCATTCGAACTGTAACGTACAATGACGAATATTTGCTGTTTTTCTTGCGGCCTGCTCGATATTACCCCGGATGAATTTAAACCAGTAAACATAGTCCCATAAACCTCCCATTCTCCCTTTATAATTTGCAACAAACCGCATGAAAACCGGACTTTAGTTGGAAATTCTAGAGCCCAATGAATCCGGGAGTATCACTCTGCATATACATATGTAAGATGCAAAAATATATTGATCAAAAAAGTCTTAGTGAAAAGGGCAATATAAAGCAGGATGGTTTTATCATATAATATTTGTACAAATAGTTTAATTCTCCTCCAATCAGACACTTTAGTTTGTTTGCCTTAAGGTAAACAAGTACTGAAACCCTATTGACTCCTTATTGACTTCTCCTCCAATCAGGCGTAGATACTTTAGTTGAGGCATTTATTTTTACACCTTTGAGTAACATAAATAAAATATGTCGTTTTTGAAGAATTTAAATTTAAATATTTATTTATAAAATATACATAAAATCGTCAGAACATTTTTGAAAAATCTACAATTTTCAACTTTACCCGTCTAGTAACCTACTATTTTTTTTTTTTAAATATAAAATTCTAGGAGACATCCTCCAAAACAGCATAAAAACTTAAGTTTTAAATGAAATGTCGATTGGTATCGATGATCGCTTCGGTAAATCACACAAACGGACATCAATAAACAAATTTCTCGTCATGTAAGGGCCATGAAATGCTAAAATCCGTCGAAATCTAGAATTCAAATTATTTCACGATCACAATTTTTCAAAATTTGGTATAGCAGACAGTAAAAGTACGTTCTACACAAAGTTTGAACTTAAAACTAATACGCTCATTTATGCTCAAAGTTAAGTTTTTAATAAATACTACTGTCTACTACAACGAATCTTTCTTTACGCCGAACATTCCCCACACCGAGTTTTCCGTACACCGAATTTTCTGTACACCCAATTTTCCTACACCGAGTTTTCTTACACCGAATTTTCCTACACCGAAATTTCCTACACCGAATTTTCCTGCTCCCCAGAAAAGCAATAGAAGTTGGATGATTGTTTCGGGAGCAGGAAAATTCGGTGTAAGAAATTTCGGTGTAGGAAAATTCGGTGTAAGAAAACTCGGTGTAGGAAAATTCGGTGTACAGAAAATTCGGTGTACGGAAAACTCGGTGTAAGAAAACTCGGTGTAGGAAAATTCGGTGTACAGAAAATTCGGTGTACGGAAAACTCGGTGTGGGGAATGTTAGGTGTAAAGAAAGATCCGTTGTAGTAGAGCATAGGATTTATTAAAAACTCAACTGAGGATAAATGAGCGTATTAGTTTTAAGTTCAAACTTTGCGTAGAACGTACTTTTACTGTCTACTATACCAAATTTTAAAAAATTGTGATCGTGAAATAATTTGAATTCTAGATTTCGACGGATTTTAACATTTCATGGAGCTTACATGACGAGAAATTTGTTTTATGATGTCCGTTCGTGTGATTTAGCGAAGCGACCATCGCTACCAATCGACATTTAATTTAAAACTTAAGTTTTTATGTTGTTTTGGAGGATGTCTCCTAGAATTTTCTACTTCAGAAAGAAAAAAAAGTAGGTTACAGAACGGGTAAAGTTGAAAATTGTAGATTTTTCAAAAATATTCTGACGAATTTATGTCTATTTTATAAATAAATATTTAAATCTAAATTCTTCAAAAACGACATAGTTTATTTATGTTACTCAAAGGTGTAAAAATAAATGCCTCAACTAAAGTACCTACACCTGATTGGAGGAGAAGTCAATAAGGAGTCAATAGGGTTGCAGTGCTTGTTTACCTTAACTTAAGGCAAACAAACTAAAGTGTCTGATTGGAGGAGAAGTCAACTATTTGTACAAATATTATCTGATAAAACCATCCTGCTTTATATTTCCCTTTCCACTAAGACTTTTTTGATCAATATATATTTGCATCTTAGGTATGTATATGCAGAGTGATTCTTTCAAAACTCACGGATTTCATTTGGCTCTAGAATTTCTAACTGAAGTCCGGTTTTCATGGGGTTTGTTGCAAATCATCAAAAGAGGAGGGGAAATTTATGGAACTATGTTTACTGGTTTAAATTCATCCGGGGTAATATCGAGCAGGCCGCAAGAAAAACAGCAAATATTCGCCATTATACGTTACAGTTCGAATGAGCTATTGGATATTTGAAGCGAAATTGAAGAATACAAATTAAGTGTTAGTGAGAATACAAATTAAGTGTTAGTGGTAACACACATAAATCACATGTTGAATAGCCGGTTTCTCGCTACAAACGACAGAGAGATTTCTTGGGTGACTTAAAGAGTCGGTAACTGATATCTTCCACAACATCCGCCAGCGGAATCCGATGATTCCCTGTCTTACTCAGAAGGATCCTGTTTCCTGCAATTTATTCACTAACGACCATATTATGTTCCTGTCTGGGGCAGAACGTGAGGCAAAGTTGCCCTTTGCGTAGCAACAACAGATCCCGGTCTCCAAAATATTTTTAACGATAAAATCACGCTGCTCCAAAGAGTACATTATTGTAACTGTGTCCTGATGATATTGGTACAGTAGCATAGCATAATTCTCAATACAACGGCCCAGTTTCCTGTTTCTTATTGACCGCCGCGAGGTTGCCATCTAACGAAGAAACTCAAATCTCCACACCGAACCTCATATAATTCCAATTCGGTACAGTGGCGAATATTTGCTGCTTTTCTAGAGGCGTGGCCGATATTATCCCAAATGAATTTAAACCAGTAAACATAGTTCCATAAATCTCCCAACGTTCCTTGATCATTTGCCACAAACCGCATGAAAATCGGAGTTCAGTTAGAAATTCTAGACCGAAATGAAATCCGTGAGTTTTAAAAGAATCACCTTGTATATGTTCTGTGATGTACTATATAGGAAAGGTGTTTTTAGTTGTTTCTATAACTATTCTCTGAACTTATAGTTGTAATTGTTTTATTTCTGACAAAAAGTGTCAGCTTTATTGTGTGATGAAAAGTAGTTTATAGTAATACCCCGCAAAAGACATGTAAGAGGTATTGGACTCAAGGCAATAATAATAATAATAATAATAATAATAATAATAATAATAATAATAATAATAATAATAATAATAATAATAATAATAATATGCTTTTTTAGAAATAGGTAATAACATTTTATTCGTTACATTTTATAGTTTTCGTTTTCACAATATGAAGTGTCGTAAATTATCGTAAGTGGTAATATTCAATATGTATTACACCGAATCTACCTTACATCTAAATTTCCCCACACCGAGTTTTCCGTACACCGAATTTTCTGTACACCGAATTTTCCTACACCGAGTTTTCTTACACCGAATTTTCCTACACCGAATTTTCTTACACCGAATTTTCCTAGACCCGATTGTTTCAATTTTACACTTAATTTTAGATCAAGAGTAACGAACATTTTTTGGTAACATTGAAGGTTGTCGGCTCCAATTTGATCTTTGCGAACAGATGTGCTGCTCACGGGCAGGGATTTCCTCCCCCCTCTCAAGACTTTTCTAATTCATTCTCGTTCTGCCTCCAGCACTTTGTAGAGAATATTTTCAATGATCTTATCTGGAACCACTATGCCATTTCTAAAAGAACTGAAAATAATTTAAAATACTGCTGCTAGACCAACATTATCTTTAAAAAAAATGAAGTATAAAATAAATGTAATTCGTGCTCTACTTCCACTAAACACCAACTGGCGCTTCTAGAAGTAATACAAATCTTTATTGAGATTTTAATTCTGCGGACCCAAATATTAGTTCTTGCCCTTCCAGGGAAACTTCCTAGTTACGGCGCTGTCATCTTCATAGCTATATACTGTTGGTAGCCATACACTCAGCGATTATATACAGCCTGCGGAAGAAAAATACACAAGTATGCAATGTACTTCATTATAGCAAAGGAGAAACTTTCTAATAAACACGAGTCGTAAAACAACTTTCTTCAAAGCAAAGATGGCACCTATACTGAGACGAACAATACTGTCTCGAGATGCGACTGAGATTCGATGTGTCGAGACGAGACAGAGATAAATTTATAATTCGAGACGATATCAACCCAGTCCAGGCCAAGAATATTATTGCAAGGAGTGCGTGTTCTGTATAAATCTATGTGTTTAGCAACCTTAGAAAATAATACAGAATTTCATTTTTCTAGAAACAACGGGCATAAAGTAAAATCTCGGAGATACCCTAGTATAATAATAGTGGCTATAAATTGGCTCCGTATCTGTTAAGATTCTACTATACTGTACATAGAGTAACACAAAAATTTTATTTTTTTTACATTTTTGCTTCATTCGGTGTAAAAATACTAAAACTGAAACCTAAATAATATAAAATTGTTTCATGGTTTTCCCGAGAGAATTCTGAACTTCTGGGCTATTTTCCATCAGCCTAACCTCTGGATTCATTCCTGTTCAGCTGTTGTACAAAGTTGCAAGTTAATGATACATATTGATATGACATATTCGACAATCTCTGCTTAATAATTCCAAGGGGATATTGCCAGTTACGGAGTTAGCTACAAAATGTTTAGATGTGTTGTTCCTTTCGCGGGTTTCCGCAGAAAAGGAAAAAGCGTTCATATTTTATCGTTAGTATGTACACTCATGTCCAAAATTATTGTCGCATGTCTATAAATATGTTGTTTTAGGAATATAATTTGATAACGAAATTGCCCGGTACTTCTTATAATGTTTGTATGTGTATAATCGGCAAAGACATGTATGTGGCAAATTTCATGTCAAAAGAGCAGTAAATAATAATAATAAAACGAAAATAAAACTTTCTTCTCCATTTAGCAAGATTTTGTTTTATTCATTCTAATTTTCGTATTTATAATCCTTTCCCTATGAAATTTACCACAAATATACATTTCCCGATCATACAAATAGTATCAATATTAAAAGTGCCCTGAAAAATCTTTATCAAATTATATTCTTACAAGAAGACAGTTATAGATATGCGACAATCATTTTGGACATGAGTGTACGTATATACAAGTTCAAATGAGTTGGACGTGTTCTACCTTTTCTCGCACTGTCATTAAAAGACAAACTTCATATTATCTTATTTTATCGTTGTAATGTACATATAAAAGAAGCTACATCTGAATTAGTAATATTGATCTATTTTCGGATTTAGCTGCAAAATATCGCCGTGGGACCTACTTAACGTAACATAAGTTAGTACCGTAACATAAGTCATATATAAGATCCCACGGCGCGAGCTGGGATTGAACCAGAGACCCCAAGCACCGGAGGTGAACGCTCTACCACTGAGCCACCGCGCTCCCATTGTTTATATATAATATGATGGAAACTAGTTATAGTTGCTTCAAAGGGATAATAGCAATATGCAGAAATATTTGAGTATCATTATAACCGATAACTAAAAAAGTAAATAATAATGGAGATTGTAAATAACTGTCTTCCTAATTAGCGGTACTAACAGACAATTCACAGTAACCAGTATCGCTATGACCGAATTCAATTTTAATTAATCTAAGAAAAATTTTCTATAAGACCAAATTATTTATGTTTTATTTAAAAAAAAATAGAAATAGGGTTTAATAATTATACAAAATATTTTACAGAAAATTCATTTAAAAAGTGAAGAAAGTGTAAAATACATAAATACAATTAAGGTTGTTTCTTAAGTATTAAACAACAAAATCTAAAAGTTATATTCTTAAAATTTGATTCCAACCGAAATAAATTCTAAAATTGGAATGACGACGTCTATCTACCTCAATAAAATAAATTAATTTTATAATAGTCTGCTCAGTACAAATCGAGTATTTAAAACACACACATACATACATACACCGGACATATGTTAAAGAAGATAGGCTTGTCATCATATTATTCATATATATATATAATTAAGATAACTTTTTAAGCATTATATAACACAATTTATCAAAACAAATTATATTTTCCAATAGTATATCCAAAACAAATAATAAATATATATAAAAAAACAGACACACCTAGTCACCAGACTTTATATTCATAGATATAGGACAATCAGCATAATGCACGTAATTTTAAGTGAACTAGACATATCTTGTCATTTTCGGAGTCAGCCGCAAAATGTTTAGAGATGTGTTGTCCCTTTCGTGGGTTTCCGCAGAAAAGAAAAAAGTGCTCATATTTTATCGTTAGTATGTACATATATACAAATTCAAGGTAACTGGACGTGTTCTAGCGTTTCTCTCACTGGCATTAAAATATTTCCGAAGGGTCGAAAATATTTCCCTTGAACGGGCTTTTCATGTAAAAGATAAAGTTCATAATATATTATTTTACTATTGTAATGTATGTATGAACGGAGCTATAACTGAATTAGTCATATTCTTCTACTACTTTCAAATTTAGCTGCAAAATATTTCGAGAGGGGCCATTAACTCTTTATACTAGTTTTCACAGAACAGGAAAATAAACATTATCCCTTATTTATTGTTGCTATGTTTGCACTAAGTTTCAAGTAAATTGGATATGGTTTTCTATATTATTTATTAGTTAAAAAATAAGTTCACTACCTAGTTTAAATCGAAGTAGTGGAAATGAATTTAAAGCTTCAAAAAGTATATTCCATGAAAATCTAATATTTTTACGAAATATATCTTGGACATATTTCTTAATATAAAGAAAGGGGCGAGGGAGTGATTCATCACTCATTTATGACTGATTTTAATTACAAGAACAGCAGATTACGGAAAAAGTGAAAGAAAATATATATATAATACTGCATCAAACCGAATGAGATTTATATAAGTTATTGTGAAACTATAAATAATCGGGGAGAGGGTAAAACCACTAAGCTATTTTTTTACTGATTTCGGTTCCATGTAGAGTGAATGATTAGGAAGCCTTAAGGAAAATATACGGCATATTACACTAAAATCGAACAGTTATAACCGGGGAAGGCGACTAAACGCCTTACCCCACACACAAAAAAATATCTATGGCATTCCCCACTTCCTAAAAAAAAAAAAATAAAATGGGCAAAGATAGGCTCGGAGAACGGCATGACGTCATGCAACCCCCCTTCCTTTTCAGAAAAAAAATGAAATGAAATCTTTGAGTTTTACGTCCCACGGTTATGGCGGTTAGGCTAAAGGAGACGGTGATGATGAGTAATGAATGAAATGGTGGAATGAAGAAAGTGGGAGGAAACGGGAGCATCCCGAGAAACCCCACACACGCGGTGTTTGTGCAATACAAGGTTCACTTGGCGGGGGCTGGGATCGAACCCGGGACCCCAAGCGCCAGGGGTGAACGCTCTACCACTGAGCCACCGCGGCCCCCCTTCCTTTTCAGATCCACTACCCATACACTGAGAAAAATTCGTTCTCCGGACAGCGGTATATTGTACAAATATACGGAATCCACTTGCTTACTACAGAAATCAGTAGGGAACAAACGTTATCCGTATGCTACATAGGCCCTGCCCTTAGATGTTACATCATGTCGTTGCACGATGTGGGATATCTAATAGTCTTCCTTATAATATACAATATATATGTATGTTACCTTCGTCAACTATATGTTATATACGTCCATTTGCATGTGAGATCCTGATAGCCTATATTGTTTCATACGGAAAGTACGTACAGATGGAATTGGAATACTTATGCAGAAAGTATTATAAAACATGCGTTTTCAGTTATACGTTTGCTGTACGTTAAGTCCAAAAACTACAGGATAATACAAATGTAACATACAATTTTACGTATCACTCATTTTTTCTCGCTGTAGTTGTAACGGAAATTATCGAGAAAAATGTTTTTTAAGTTCAGGGGGAAGAGGGTTGAATTCACCGCTCATTCTTGAGTGATTTTAATTCCAAGCACTGGGGATTATGGAAAGAGTGAAAAAAAACATTATATTGTATCAAAACCGAATGAATTATAGAAAATTTACCATTGAACTCTAAAAGAAATGCACGGGGGCTAGGAAGGTAAACCCACTAATTTATTTCTTATTGCTTTTAACTCAGAGCAGAGGGAATAAAAATCGGGAAGCCTCAAATAAAAGTACGCCAAATTACCCCAAAATCGAATACTTTCTAACGAAAATTATCGTTGACCATACATATATTTTTTTAAAAAAAATATGGAGAAAGGTGAACTTAAACTTTTATTCTTGGCAGATTTTAACCTAAAATTGAGAGATATACACGATGTCATAAAGAAAATATAGTATATACCAACTTTTGTCATAAAAATATTTTACATAGTTTAAATTGAAATATTGTTTTCCATGTACATGTGTAAACTTGCAACATGGGATTGAATTTACTCCCCCTTCCCCCCGCAGTATACTTTATGAATTTTAACTCTAAACAATAGCATTATTGCTGTAAGTGAAAGGAAGACACATAGCACGTAACCAGATTCCGCTAGTCTACCGTAGTCTTAACTTAGGAAGTTTTCCCATTGTCTCAAGATGCTGGGTAACACTTTAGCTCCTACTGAGAATTGAAACCAGGAGCTACGTGAGGTCTACTGAATTCAGATTCCCCGCCCTCACTAAACTTCGTAGGTCGACGAATGTTTGTGAACTTTCTTAACACAAGTATATTTGTTTCATATCGAAATGAATGATATGGCCTAAAAATTGTATTTTATATCTCTAGCACTATCATTTTTTCTGAGAAATAGGAGGCACTAATTGACAATTACTTAGTCTTTTCAGATGTTGAATAACACAGGTTAAATACTACAATATATGTATAAGACCCTCCAAAAATCTTTGGATCCAGAAAATAATAATAATAATAATAATAATAATAATAATAATTGGACGCGTGCCTGGTGTGCTCTAAACATTCATTTAATTATGTAACAATATTTCAAATACAGCCTCTAAGGCCAATTTACAACAGAATATTTTAACATCAATAGTGGAAAAAGGAAAGAAGAAAATCAGGCAGGATTTATGCTTAAAGATAACATCCCGACATTCACCTTGTGGAACCGCGAAAAAACTGGTGTAACTAGTCAGGGTAGCAAGCCACAAGCTTTGCACCTAGGATCTCCCTTTTGCGAAGGAAGAACGCTAACCACTAGCCTACGCTCGTTAGAAATAATAATAATAATAATAATCATAATCATAATCATAATAATAAATCTTTACTCAATATAGTGAACCAATTGGGGATCTGTCGGGATTAAGAATCAGCAAACTCCGCTGAAATACCCCGTGGCCATGCATCACACAATTTTCTAGCTATTTTGTGGGTTGTATAGAACTGTAAAATTTTGTTTTAGTAATAATAATAATAATATGATTTTCACAGGCTTGCGCCCCCATTCATGGAGCAGGTTTCACATCAAATAATCCTACTCTTGTGGACAGCGAAGAGCGCTATGAAAACAAAGCAAGATGAAGAATGAAAGACATTGTCTATTTTTCCCTCCCCTTTGCCACTTTTGGCTCACTCTATGCTTCCCCCTGACCCTGCTGCCCCTTCCACGGTTCCACCTGCCTTGTGACTGACTTTCCCCTGTGATATTCACAGAAATCGATCAAGTTCCTTTTTCTCCTTACTGCTTTAGACTTGCAATAACAACATATGAAAGTGAAATTTCTTTCTGCTTCACCACCTGAAGAACGAAGTTCAATGTGACCCTCTGAAGAACAATACAATTGAAACCATGGCCAAGGAACTCTCCAAAGATCTGATAAGATCTGTAACTGATGAACACAATACCTTTACCAAACCTATCTGATCAACTGTGTTACTCATGTGGCAAATAGTCTTTGTAACGAAATAGCTTCTGTTCCGCACATTTTCGTTCCATTAGATACCCGCATAGGAAAGAATCTCATTCTGGTGGTACGAAAGCTGGATTTTTTGCCCAGAGGAGTTATAAAGCATACCAGAAACAGATTTGTTCCTTCAATTAGTTACGGTACAATAACGTTACATGCTCGAATAACGTTACGGGGTCGTAACAAAAA
Organism: Thermobia domestica; assembly: GCF_964235325.1. Taxonomy (NCBI): domain Eukaryota; kingdom Metazoa; phylum Arthropoda; class Insecta; order Zygentoma; family Lepismatidae; genus Thermobia; species Thermobia domestica. The sequence continues at coordinate 222,862,558 of NC_137461.1, read as the reverse complement.
TTGGTGGTATACCTTGTACCTACCTACATTAAATAACCAATAATTTTGTTACAGAGAGCTATTTTCGTTACGTTACAGTTACGTTAAGTTATCCACCCCTGATATTTTTTCCTTTGCTCTCAAAGATTATACGATTTTTTGTTTTTTAAGAGTACCCGTAGATTCTATAATATCAATTTGGTAAACTTTCTAGTTTATTGGTTTGAATTTCATATTTTAAAAGCTATATTTGGATCACAATGCAGTATCTGTATTAAACCTAGGCGAAATATAATGGCAATGAGTTGGGGTTTATGCTGTTTTTGTTTGTGTCAGACAAACGCTAAAGTGTACGGATTACATTTGGGAATGAGAACGCATTTTTTTTTAATATAAAGTAGATACGAGAGTAACAAATTTTGTTTAGAAAGATTCTAAAATGCTAAAACTGAATAACTCTCAAAAGTGAGTTTCTAAGCTCTTAAGTTAACACGTTGTTGTAAACTCTTAGTGAAAGCGCTTGGACATATGCGTAAACTTACATTCAAAATTGCAAGTAATGTGTATGTTTCTATTAGGATATGCATCAAACATAACAATAGACAGGGAGGGCACGGTGGCTCAATGGTAGAGCGCTCCCCTCTGGTGTGTGGGGTCCCTGGTTCGACTCCCGGCCAAGAAAAAGTTTGCTGTGGACAACATCCTATCCGTGGGTTTTCTCGGTGTAATTCCATTTCCTCCCACTTTCTCATTCTACCAATTCTTTCATCATCATTCATTTGCCTTAATCATTGTCTTCCTTAGCCTAAAGGACATAAACGTGGGACGTTAAACTCAAATATTTCATTTCCATAACAATAGACACAGTTCGCTCTTAACAATGTCTATTTTTCATATACAGTTCATAAATAAATAAATACTATATTGCAGCAGAATGACGACTATTTATTACCATTAGCAACAAACGACACACTTTTTTAGCGTCATAAAAATTAGTTTTTCTCAATTTTCTCGAAAACTACGCATAAGAATTTGCACGCACTCAAATCATTTTATTCAGCTTAATGAGATTTATCAATTTGTACATGTCTTCTCTTTGGGCAAATTTCCTTTTTCGTTAAACGTTAACAATTATTACAGGTTTTTTTTTTCTTCCAAGTTATTAGATTTATGTTTCGGAATTCATATCAGTACATTTGGAAAAGGTTCTCTATTTGACTTGACGTATGTATGTATGGCTTTTTACGCAATTATTTACAATTTTGATGAATATTTGTTCAGGATCTCTTTTTCTTAAGTTGTAATCATAACATTTTTAATGTATATAGTAATGAATGGATTGGTTGCTACATTAATACTACAACTAGAAATCAAAAATCACATTTTTTTGTACAAATCTAGCCGCTAGTACTATTTTGTTAATAGTTGCATTGCCTACTAACGTGTGGTGTACTAAAACAACGTAAGGTTTTATGTGGAAATAATAATAGTAGAAAAATGTGTGATAAATGAGGTTTGGTGTTGAATTTAAACTTTATCTTTCAACTGGGCAGCTCGGGTTCAATTCTCGCTGGAGATCGGAAACTTCTTTTCGTTTAATCGCTATTTAGAGATTCATCCAGTCTTCGTAGAATTGTTACTTGGGGAAACTTGTGGGAAAACAAAGGCGGCCAACTACATCACAACATGTACACTCATGTCCAAAATTATTTTCGCATGTCTATAAATATGTTGTTGTAGGAATATAATGATAACGAATTTGCCCGGTATTTCTTAAAATGTTATTATGTGTATAATCCGCAAAGACATGCATGTGGCAAATTTCATGTCAAAAGAGCAGTTAATAAGAACAATAAAACGAAAATAAAATTTTCTTGTTCATTTAGCAACAGTTTGTTTTACTCATTCTAATTTTCGTATTTATAATTCTTTTCCTATGAAATTTACCACAAATATACATTTCCCGATTATACACACAATATCAGTATTAAAAGTAGCTTGCAAAATCAATATCAAATTATTTTCTTATAAGAAGACAGTTAGATATAGATATGCGACAATCATTTTGGACATGAGTGTACATACCGAAATCTATATAATAAAGGTAGAGCTTTATGTACTTTCATCCAGTTCTTGGTCCTTCTATGGGATCTCCCGAATTTGGAAGAGGTGCTCTTTACTTGTACCTGTTTTGACTTAAAGATTCGTAAATAAACGATAAACACTGAAGATTCGTAAATAAACAATAAATACAAAAATAAATCCATGGAAACATTTCGATAACGAAAATTCACTAATCTAGAAACGTATTTTATTTTCGTTAGTACACGTATGATAGATATAGCAGAAATAATGCTGGGATTTGTTCGCTATGGATTATTCGGGGATAATTTCCAACTGTGAGGAATAGAATTACAAATAATCGAGGTACTAAGCTGTATATTCAAACATGAAACAATTTGTTGCAATGGATATGCAAGTCGTGAAGTTGGATACTGTTGATGAACTTGTAAGTTGGTATCTGGTAATACATTACATATTTAAATGTATATTAAATTAGAAATGTTACATAATGTTATGCAAAGTAGTATTATATGTATGTAAAACATTAAAAAAATAGCAGTGTTACGTGTACACCACGTGAAGGAGTTTGGTTTATATGACATAATATATTTCCAATTAATATTGAAACCGGAAGCGGTAGTAATATCTACAACTTCCGATTTTAGTAGAGAGATTAGAGATGGAATATGTTCTTGACACGCGTAATTGATTACAGGAAATCGTTGTTGCTATCTAATACCGTTTTTGCTCTATATCAATCAATGTTAAAAAATCAAAAGCGGTTGATGTCTGCCACTTCGAATTTGAACAGAGGGTTGTAATGGAAGGTGGTACCGATTCTTAGAACGATCATTTTTCCTCTATGCAGATCAATATTGAGACCGGAACTTGTACTGGATTTCTATGACTTCCGATTTTAGTAGAAAGTTAAGGATGGAGATGAGACGTACTCTTGGGACGCTTAATCAAATTCGATTTCAGTATTGAATTCGCATAGTTATAAGTTTACCATAGTTTCGCGATGTGAAACAAGTCACTTGTTTTACCATTAAAAGTCGTTTGAATCTCTGAAATTCCTTTTGACAAAGCAGAACTAAAGAAAGAAAGAAAGAATACGCCCCCATACAAATCACTGAACTTGAAACAAGGATAGCACAGCAACTTAATACCCATAACAGACCCAATCTTGTTCATTATATTTTTTCTCTTTTATCTATTGTTCTTAGAACAAGTATTTAACGGAGAACAACCGAAAGTTCCAGGATGAATTTAAAGTAACTAGCAAACAAAACACGGAATTTGTGTTATTATTCAGCTCAAAATCTTTTGTTGTCGTGAATTCTGTCGAGGAATTTGAAGCTTAAAATATATAAAAACGATAATCCTGCCTATTGTTCTGTATGGTTGTGAAACATGGTCGCTTATTCTGAGGGAAGAACGTAGACTGAAGGTATTTGAGAACAAGATTCTGAGACGAATATTCGGACGCAAGAGAAACGGGAATGGGGAATGGCGGAAACTTCATAGCGAGGAACTACATAATTTATATGGTTTACCCAACATTATTAGGGTCGTCAAGTCTAGGAGGCTTAGATGGGCAGGTCATGTAGCTAGAATGGAAGAAAGTAGAAACGCTTTCAAAACCTTGACTGGAAGACCAATCGGAAAACGACCATTAGGAAGACTTAGGAGCAGATGAGAGGACAATATTAAGATGGGTCTCGCAGAAATAGGAATACAAAGTAGAAACTGGATCCAGTTGGCTAAGGACTGCAGAAAATGGAGAGCTTTTATGAACGGGGTTGAACCTTCGGGTTCCATAGGACACAGAGTTAGTTGACAGAGAAAACTAGCAACTACTTTTTAAAACAGTGATTTCATTCCCCAAAATCTGAGTACGATAAGTTTAAACCTTTTCCTTAGCCAGCGATGTTAAAGTATCAGCAGGGTTGCCCATAAGCGAAGCAATCGCGATAAATGTCGGGGGTCCCGACCCTTTGAGGATTCATGAGAAATCTTTTTAAAGTTTCCTTCATTGAGTTGTGATTCTTTTTAAGTTTCTGAGACTGATTCCTTCATTGAAATTTGTCTGGGGTGTCCCATGAAATCAATGGGTGATCTTGGTATCAGAAGGACGATTTCAGGATAATTAGACAGGCATGTCTGCGAAACGTTTTCGCAATTAAAACTGGCTAAATAAAAGAAAATACTATTTTTTTCTTAGAATAGTATTTTTTCTTACTTTTTACGGTAACTTGCACAACGGAACTATTTTCAAAGTATAGTTTCATATGAAAATTTAAATTTGCTGTATACTATTTTTCTTACAATGTACTACATCAGATTTGATTGGTTGGTTAGTTTGAAGTTCCTTTCAAACACAGAGACTAAGACGTAACCTTACAGCTTAACCAGCGTGAGATTCGAACCACAAGAGCCCCCCCCCCATCAGGAATCGAACCCAGACTTCCCGCGTCGAACACGCGTATGCTAACAATATAGCCACAAGGGAGCTTTTACATCACAGTTTTATCTTTTAATGTCAAATCTGATACTGGAGATACAGAATGGGTGCTATAAAGGTAGATTTGTCATGTAAATTTCCTTTTGAGAAGCGTGAAAAAAGGAACAAAATTATAAAAATATTTATTTTGGTCTTTAATTACGAAAGCGTTGAAATTCAATTTTCCTCTTTAAAGAATGAAAAAAAAAAAAAAAAAACTACCTTATCGAGACATTTTATCAAGAAAAGTATTTTTAGAGAAATCCTTTTAAATTTAGAACATCTATAATTACTGTACTGTTGCAACGTCTAACAGAAAGATATATCCACTAATGTATTGCAAACATGCCTCGAAGTTTTCTTTCTTTTTTTTAACATACAGTATATCCTCATTTCATTCTTCCCGTAACAGTGCTTTCTGCGGTCACATTTATTTATGGCAAAACGATGTTATGTAGGTTAAGGGTCAGTTAGCTTTAGTGCTGCTCTTCTCGCCTGCAAGTAGTTTTCTACTGCATTCCCGCACCTTTTTAGCTGAAGGCCCTGGTGAGCCCTTCTGAAATTCTATCTTTGTTCTAAAAGTGAAGTTAGGACGAAAGCGGAAAAGATGGGGTGAATAACCCCCTGCCCTGACCTTCTCTAGCAAAATCTCTAGGTCCATCGCTGCGAGCTTCAAAGTAATGAGCTCCAGTTGTCAACCGAAGGAGCACGTGTGCATTTCTCTTCCTGGGCTATGATCTCGCTGACTGACTCGTTGAGGTTATGTTCACGATTGTTTCCTTGTTGTCTCCGAGAGGAAGGAAGTGAGAAGGAGACAGAGAAAAAAAAATGTTGCTGCGGTTCATCAAAAAAGGATTACCGGAAGCTCCTTCCCAAGTCAACAAGCATGTGACATATGTGGTCAGTGTGTCGTGGCTCAGGCAGAAGATTGGCATTAACAAGAAAATGATATTGCACAACAAACTTTTTATAGCTATATATATATAAAAAAGTAAAGTATAAATTAATGAGGCAATGAAAAATTACATGTTAATTAATTATTTAGTTTCAAGATTTTCCGAGTCCGTGTATTTAAATAATTAGCATTGATGCTTCGCAACGCGGATCCTAGTATCGAATTTCGAGGCTATAGTCATTCAGATTTAGGCTTTCTCCACTAACCTTTTTCGAGGTCAGTACTAGAAAGTTTCTTCAGTCTCATGAGGTGAATGCTGAGATAGTACCTTTATTTTATAGGATTTGACTGACTTCCTTCCAAACTTACTCTTGTGCTGCCAACGTTTCAATGTGGAATTGCCTTTCGATAGTACCTGGAAGTTTGTTCATACAAATAAGATTAGGAAACTTGATAGAAAATGAAATCTTTGTTTTACGTCCCACGGTTATGCCGGCAAGGCTAAAGGAGACAGTGATAACGAGAAATGAATGAAATGGTGGAATGAAGAAAGTGGAAGGAAACGGGAGAACCCGAGGAAATCCACGCACACGGTGTTTGTCAACCACAAAGTTCACTTACCGGGGGCTGGGATCGAACCCAGGATCCCAAGCACCAGAGGTGAATGCTCTACCACTGAACCACCGCGGCCCAGGGGAACTTGATAAACTAACGCAATATTGATATATGAACTCTTCCTGCTATCAATATTAGTTTGTTCGAAATCAATGCAGGATCTTCAGTTTTAAGACATGCAAAAATAGATTTATCCCAGCCTCATCATCACCAATGTTGCTATGTTGCCTAAGATATGATTTCTAAGCGGTCCATATGTATGTAGTTTTGCATTAATATCCAAATGGCAAAGTAGCAAATGAGCCCTATTATTTTATTTTATTTTATTTTATTGAGGGTTTCATGTAATTTTAAGTTCCTAATGCAAACAACTACAAACCTTACCAGGGAACATATTGAGTAATTCGCTAAATTCTGGAAATCCATTTATTTAATTCAGTGGATGGGTCAAGTATGACACACTTTTGCCAGTATTTCTTGCATCATTTGTTTCCGATGTGCTTCAGACGAATGCATAACATATAACATACAATAGTAATATTTAGCCATAATCTATAAACATTATAATGAAAGAGAAAGCGATAATTTTTACTTAAACTTCCAAAGGAGGGGTGGGGGTCTTCAAAGAATATATACTGATGAATAAGTCAGGTAAGGCAACGTATCTGCATGAAATGTGTGCAGACTAGTAGCATACGCAGAACTTCAAGGGAGGAGGAAGGGGGGTCCTTAAGCACTCAATTCCATTAACTTTTAGGAGAAGCGTGAGTTTTGATTACACCTCTTAATATACCATGTAAATGTTTTATTTTTCCACATCTTTCGGGGCTAAACCTCAAACACTCCTTTTGTATACGCCACTGACGCAGGCAAATAGTTTCTTTGCTCAGTAGCAATTTTGTTAGGAACCGTGCACTTTAGCTTAGACCGCACGATATTACTTCATTCATTCGTAGAGTTTAAGATCATCCATTAAGATCATGCTTGATTCTGATAAATTGTCTCATAGAATGACTTATGACCGTATTTACTGTCTATGTTTTTACTACATCTTATAGCAGTGTTTCTCAAACTTTTTTGAAGTGGGGACCACTTTTCTTGGTCAGAATGTTCTATGTACCACACTATTCTTGTTTCCTTTGAAAGCATTTTTATGATGTGTTGAGCATACATCATTATACTTAGGATATTTATAATAATCTTAAACTCTCTTAGATCCATATTAGTATTCAGGAGCGAATCCAGGATTTTCTGATGAGTATACCAATAGTTACCACTACATTTGAATTAAATTTGAATTTTTAAATGCCTTTATTTATCTATGGTATGATTGAGGAATTGTTTTCCTTGGTGGATCTTTTTCCTTCAACATCCAGAAAATCGATATAACCTATTGCTTTTGCAAAACCTAACTTTCTTTCAAGCCCCGAACGGAAACATGATGGCAGAAAGTTTCAGAAAGTATTGTTATTCTTATTGCTAGCTTCTAATTTTAGATAGTGTATATTTACAACGAAGGTGGGTGCACTTGCACCGGTGTACTCCTAAATCTGGTCCTATTGGTATTAATAGAAGAAAATACAACTAGTTTTTTTTTTAAATAATTGAGGGCTTTCAAGAAAGTATAATAATAATAATAATAATAATAATAATAATAATAATAATAATAATAATAATAATAATAATAATATAAACCAGGGGCAAAATTTCGAAGTCAGACCCACTAGCCAATCCAAAAATGTTGGTTGCCACTATCTCTCACTTACAAATTATGAAAGCTCCTTCCCCCACGGCCTTTGGTTTGACAAAGAAATAGATTATATCAGGGCATACTTTCAAAACCAGACAATTAGATTCAGGATAATCAAGTTTGAATTGGACAATTCATATACCGGTCGGTACACGTTAAAAAATATCTTACCTTAAGATTTCACGTTTGTGTAACGCTCTCTCTCTGCACTGAAGTATGTATCAGTTGTCGATTGCAGTTTTCGGATCAAAGTCCTTAAGTGAAGGGCCATTGATGGAAATTGTCAGCAAATCATCCAGTGTGTCGGTCTTCAGTGAATTCCTGTAGGCAGTCTTAACTCTGTTGGGAATGCTGAACCCTCTCACATGAACCAGTACTCACAGGTAAAACTGCACAAAATGTGACAATTGGAAGCGAATTTGGGAATCTCGCAATGAAGTTTTCGATTGAAGGTGGGAAAGGAGGGGCAAATTACAACTTTGTGAAGATAGTGAATTCCTAAGGAGTACTGAATTCCAACTGAACATTGGTCTCCAGCTCGAAATTTCTAGTCGCCAGTGGGCAGCTGGCGACCGGAAATTTTGTGACCTGCTATAAACTATTAAATTTATGTAGTATATACCTGTTTGAGATTTCCAATTTTAGTACGTGATATCCAATTCGTCTGATTTTTTTTTAACATTCAACGTAAGAGGCGATCATAAGGGAATGTCTCGAGGACAAATTGTACGTGAATCACAGTTTGAAAAAAGCTGCTCTGTAATGTTTTTGGGAACTTATATTTCGAGCGAAATCTATTTCTTTTAAAAAAATCATGCAACTTCGCAAACACTTCTTTTTATATGATGTAACTGGTATTAGCCTTCCGTGTTATTTGGGTTGCCTATGATCCAGGCGTTTTAAAGCTGCATCCGAGCGTTAGACGCAGTAGCGACGATATCTGTGTTAACACCTAAAAGACATAACTCATAATCATGTTATGATTATTTCTGAGCTGTCAACATTATCTAGAAATCTTTATCAATTGACGTAGAAGCATCTTTAGAAATTTCTTTTTCCATTATTCGCTTGTACAGTTTTAAACATTCCAGTATTTTTTTCTGAACTTCGATTAAGAACTGAATAAAGAACCGTATGACAGGTTAAGAAGTAGCCAAAATCATCATTGAATACTTACAACTATGAAATGTAGTAATATAATAATTGTTTACGAAACCTTTTCATATTGTAAAATATTTCAGGACCCTATTCGAAAATCTTTTTTCTTAAAAAAAACAATGAAAAATTAAGATTTATTTCTAAGTAAACTTGGCCCAATTATTACAAATTTCAAAGGACAAACACCGTGTGCGTGGGTTTCCTCGGGGTTCTCCCATTTCCTCCCACTTTCTTCATTCCACCATTTCATTCATTACTCACTATCACCGTCTCCTTTAGCCTAACCGGCATAACCGTGGGACGTAAAACTCAAAGATTTCATTTATTTATTTATTTTTTTTTACAAATTTCAAAATAACTGTAACATGACCTGGCAATACGCGGTAAAATTAAAAGGTTTTTAATATAAAATGTTCAAAGTCTAATTTTAGATTTCATTTATTGAGAGAGACAATGTATATCAAAGAGGAGTATGGGAAGAGAGACAGAAGATTATGTGAACACCTGTCGACAGGTATCAAAGGGAAAAAATCTGTAAGAAATAGCTAAAAATGAGTTTTAGATAGAATTAAGTACTCCGAGAATAGATTCCATATTCTTTGTTTAAACTGAAAGTGGTAGATTTGAGTATCTTCTGGTCTCAATATTGAATTCCCAAAGAGAAATATAGTAATGCATATATAGGACGAAATATTTAAACGATGCGGATTCAGCATCACAATAGTAAGTTTAATCTAGAGAATCTTATATTATGCATTACAGCTTTGGATACATTCAAAATGTATAATAATAATAATAATAATAATAATAATAATAATAATAATAATAATAATAATAATAATAATAATAATAATATAAAAGCAGATCAAAGCACTAAATATATTAATACCTGTGTAAGAGTTTCGACAAGGTATTAATATATTTAGTGCTTTGATCAGTTTAGTTTAATATATAGACAATCACCTATCTGCCCATATCCCTCTATTGAAACCAATCGTAATCGGTAGATTTAAAAACTTTTCGGTTTCAATATTGAATCCCCACAGAACAGTAAGAAGTAGGAAGAAACCTATTTTTAATGAAATCAGTCTTCTAAGATCAAGTACTTTATCTCCTTATCCAAACCAGAAGTACTACACAACTTCCGGTTTTCGATATTGGACCCAAACACCTTGAATGTTTATTTCACTTTTAAAATATGAAACTGAATTCTCTTCTCGTGAATTTTGAAATTGAGCGTAAAACACTAAGTGTTATATCAGACATTTAGCTGTTAGCATTTAAAAACTATTTTTCTGTAGTATCCTCTAATTTAATATTAAACTAGTTGTTTCAAAATTTTAAAGAAAGCAAAATGTTAATATTTGCTGCATTAGCTAATTTTGATTTTTTTTTTTCGGAGACATTTATCTCCTAAAGAAAATTTATAATTCATTAAAAATACCAGAAAACAAAATGTTGATTAGTAAAAAGAAAATTGTCAACATTTAAGTTGTTGCTTCAAACTTTCGGAGGATTTTAACTTCCCAAAAATAAATTAAACAGATAATGATTCTTTTATTAATATTATTCTACGATTTATGTTTTCTGTAGAATTCATTCTTATGGTTGTGTGATATTTTTAACCAAATAATTAGGAGAGAAGATAAAATATTTTCTCTCATTTCACCTTCTTCTAGAAATGCCTGTTATTCTTACATATCCCCCCCCCCCGTCGGTCGTTAACATGACAGTCATTGGCACGGTAGAGGAAAAAAAATATATAGGCGCAGATCTCCTGTACATAGTTTCCTCACACTTATTGAAGTTCACATGGTAACCTTAGATGGTTTATTGAAATGAAAATGAAACGAAACCCTTAAGTTTAACGTTGATGATTATGCCCGTTAGGCTAAGAGACGGATGATGAAAGCAAATGAATGATGGTAGAATAATTGATGGAATGAGAATCTGGGAGGATACGGGAGTATCCAGAGAAAAACCACGGTCACGATGTCGTCCATCACAATCTTACTTGGCCGGAGTTCGAACCAGGGACCTCCGCCAGGGGCGTCTTTTCAGACTTCGCTTGAGGGGGGGGGGCAAGAGCACCACCGACAAAAGACTTTCATGTTTTCTACTAGTATATTAGTAGGCAATCTATTAAAGTATAGGTATTCCTCAAAATCTTGGGGGGGCATTGCCCCCTCCTGCCTCCCCCCTAAATGACGCATCTGACTTCCGCACCAGAGGTAAGCGCTCTACACTGAGCTATCGTACCTAGATGATTTGTTTTCTTTCCTCTTTTAAATAGCGTTGTTACTATTTGTTACAATCTATGGTTTCCAACGGCAGCTAAAAACACTATCCATTACATAAATGACACAAGAGAAAGGAAGCTCAGTGAGGCTAGCGGGTTTTTCAAAACACTATTTGGACAACAGAGAACGAAAGACAAATTCTAACTCTAGTTTTATTAACAAATTCTGTTTAGCAATATTGTATCTCCTTTACATATTTACACTGTCCGTGTGTCTGTCCGTCCGTCCGTTCGGGAGACAAATCATCTCCCAAGAACTATTTGCAAAAACCAGAAAGAGAGTGAAGCATTTGTTTGGAATCGATTTAGCTTTTTAAGAACAAGTACCATCTTTTAACACTCTGTTCAGTTGGAAGTTGCATAACTCCATTTCCGGTTTTAACATTGGTTACTGTAGAGTAAAAACGATAATAAATAACGAGAAGCGGTTTTCTGCAATTAAGTATCCCAAGAAAATATTTCTACCACTAAAATCGTTAAGTGGTAGAAATCTCTTACAATTTTCAGTTTCAATATTGAAAAAAAATTTACGCCGTACTAACCAAACTCCTTTACGTGATATACATGTGACACTGCCACTTCTTTTTAATTGTATTTAAATTCTATACGCTGATTGTGTGGTAGAGTATAATGAAGCTATCGAATAGAGGGTACGATTAGATGGTTATGTAATAGGAAATGAAGCATTTACTTTATCCAGTATTTTGTAATTGGAGAGATGTGAACGTCCGTAAACCTGGCCCCACCCATACCCGCACTAATCTTAAAACATATACCAAAAATTAGTGCCGACGACCTATAATGTTAACAAAATTTAACGCTTTTATACAAACGTCAAGAAACAAACAATAATAACAAAAACACTAGATCCACCCACTAACTCGATTGAGATGAAACTCATACACAGAGTTAGTGTTAAATTAGTGCTAAGGATGCCGCATAGAAAGAAAATTAGTGCTCTTATCACAAAGCCAAAAGCTATACGAAAATTTTTAATGGTGGCATCATCAAAGTAAACAATTGACCCCTTATTTTTTATGGTGAAACCAATAGCACTATTTTTTTCCATGTAGTATTGGCAACACTTTTTTTTTTTTTTTTTTTTTGTCATGGTTTACAAAGTTATCGCTGCATTATTCAAAGTAGGTTAGGCTATCTTCACGTGAACCTGCCTCTACCCACAACTACATTAATTTTAAAACATGTCAAAAATTAGAGCCCAATTAGTGCTGTCAACTTACAATGTTTAAAAAATTTGTACTTTTACACAAACGTCAAAAAATAAAATATTCTGGGTGGGCTATCGTGAACCGAGCCTCAGAGAGAGTTTATTTTTATCCTTCATGACAACGTATCTTCACACTAAAATATATTAAAATATATTAAATATACAGTTGTATATTAAAATAAATCCGGTTTAATAGAAGTTTCGTTCAACCGAAACACTAGTGTATATACAATATCGCACCTCGGGTGCAATTTTGCTACAACTCAAATTTTGCTACTTCCGAAGTGCGTTGGAAGTTGTGATAATTATATATTAGCGGTTAAATGTTTCAAAGCTTTATTGAAAATCAGAGCTAGAAGAAAGACATATATCAAATATGACCTCAAAATATTGAGGAAGAGTTTGGGTGTCTTCGGATAATAAAAGCATACCACTTATGTGTCTTTATTAAAACATTTTATGATTACTATTTTACTTAGTTTGAGTTTTAGCGATATTGCAGCCGAAGTGCATTATGTAGAATATATGTGCTAAAGTTTCTGGGAGAAATATTTTGTCCTGGTATTAACAATGTTCATATGCTTTTCTTGGGGTATGCATTTATCCATGAGTTTCCGTATTTCTGGTAACGATATCAAAGCTTATCCGAATGTTCTAAAATCTTGATTTTGAAATTTTTTTTGCAGGATTACTGTTCTACTACTAAACCCATTATTTGTGATTTAAAAATTATACAGGGTGTTTCAAAACAACAACGACAACATTGGGGAGGTGATTTCTGACACCAAGATAAGACAAAAAGTATAGACCAACCTGGGTGTACAAATGCTTCCTTTCGGAGTTACAGGCTGCCAAAAACATGAAAAAATGAACTTTAAAGGCCCATAGCACCAAAACCATGGGACCTACCGTAATCGGGTGAAGACTTCACTTAGCAACTAGTATGTGTTCTATCCAAATATCCAAGTTTCAGAATCCTGCTGTACTTCCGCTACAATTTTTATAAAGGTAGTTGCTGAGTACTTGCAATTATCTGCCCGTAACCGAACTCACTGTATAAAAATTGTTGCGTGAGTACGTTAGCATTCTGAAAGATGCATTTTTGGATAGCGGTCATACTAGTTCCTAAGTGGTCTTGACCCGATTACGGTAGGTCTCATAGTTTTGGATCAATGAACCTTTAAAGTTCATTTTTTTTTTTTTTTTAAATATTTTCGGCGGCCTATAACTTCGAAAGGAAGCATTTGTGCACCCAGGTAGGTCTATACTATTTGTCTTATCTTGGTGTCAGGAATCACCTCCCAAACGTTGTCGGCGTTGTTTTGAAACATCCTGTATATAATTACATACGCGGACAGTATATCAATGATTTAATCCTTCTTCCAGTTCCACAATAATCATAAAAGTTTTGTATTAGTATTTTCAAATCAGTCAAGTAACTGGCTTTTTTTTTTTTAAATCTTGTACTATTTTTGATTTTTTTTTCATTCACAGCGAAATTATTCGCGTCTTTAATTTCTCAAATAGTAAGCATGCTTATCTTTGTGTTCTTGACGAATTTTCGGTGTAAGCTTAACACAAAATAGCACACAGATAGAATTAACTAAATATGTGAGTTCTGCTTGTTAACGTTTCAGTTATGTGGAAAATTCTAGTTTTATTTTGTTCTCAAGAATTTTGTAAATTTTATCAATAAAATATCTAATAGTAATTTCAAAGTGTCACTGAATGATTAGTACCCGTAAACTGGGATTCGATTTCTAGTTAAGTCACACGAATTTTGTTGTTGGCCAAGTATAGTGAGGGTATATGAAGATAAAGTAAATCAGAATTAAAGTTGCAGGTCAGTGCGCTGAATACATACATTAACCCTGTTGAACTGAACATGAGTCATTAATCTGACTCAAGTCTGTATTGAGCTGAAATGAGTTAGGTTTATTATTTCCGTGTAGCTGAAACCGTCTAAATAAAATACAAGAAATATTTATTTTTATATTGTTGCATTTTTCTTCTCTTCACTTTATCATAACTCAAATTATTATTTTATTTCTTTCAGGATAGTTGAGAACTCAATGAGGCAGAGTTGTCAATCAGATGTGTGGACAGGAACTATGAATTCAACGTGCGTATCTGCAAGCAGCACAACTATATCTTCACCATCTCCTCATCCCGTATCACTGACTGCTTCGTCTCTCAGTTTTGAAGGCCACGTTCGAATTCTCACTCCAACAGCTGGATTTGAAGCCACCATGAAAGCAGCTATGGAACTGGAATCATCTTTATCACCTGCGTGGCATTCTTCATCAGCCGACTCTGTTCCCGTTGAAGATGTTTCTCCCAGTCAAGATGAACACAACTCTAAAACCAGTAAAAGTAAGGCCGAAGATAATTCGCTTGAATTTAATGCAGCAAGGCTGCCTGTGAAAATTGAAAACCAAGCAAATAGTGAAATGAATGCTGATAGAGTGCCTTATGATAAGTCATCCCCTGAAGATGAACTGCAGGATGATTCATCTGTTGCTGATTCTGTGGGTGAGTATTGTGAATCCCGATCACCAATTGAGCATAATGGATATAGTGGAAGCAAAATACCTGAAAACGAAAATACAAATCGTAGTGGTGTTAGTGAGGACAATGATGATGATAATTCTTTGCGGCGTATGGAATATGCTTTGGAACAAAATGGAATGTTTGCGAGTGTTTACAATCACTGCGAAGAAGGAGATTTCACAATTGAGAATACAGATAAACATGGAGTTAAAACATATCAGTGTCCACTGTGCTCTTTCACAGCTGCTTCAAGACACAGTTTTGAATGTCATTTAAATGATCATTATGAACAGAAGTGCACTATGTGCGAATTTACTGGTAAAAGTGAAGAACATTTACGTGATCACCTTCGAGATGTCCATAGTATGTGCATTGATGATCAGGATGAGACTGCAATTCGCGTGCCTCGAGTAAATTCCCAGGGCAAAGTCAAAACTTTTAAATGCAAACAGTGTCAGTTTGTGGCACTGACGAAATTAGACTTCTGGGAACACACTCGCTCACATATTAAGGCTGAAAAACTGTTAACTTGTCCAAAATGTCCTTTTGTAACAGAGTACAAACATCATCTTGAGTATCACCTAAGAAATCACTTTGGGTCAAAACCATTTAAATGCAACAAGTGTTCATATTCTTGTGTCAATAAATCCATGCTCAATTCCCATATGAAATCTCACTCAAATGTATACCAATATCGTTGTGCAGATTGTACGTATGCTACGAAATACTGTCACAGCTTGAAACTTCATCTTCGAAAATACGAGCATAAGCCCGCCATGGTCCTTAATCCAGACGGTTCACCCAACCCATTTCCAATTATTGATGTATACGGTACTCGAAGAGGACCCAAATTGAAAAAGGATAACAATGGACTTCCTAAATTCAATCCTTCAATGCCTGTACACAACAATTCGTATGGAATATCACCAATTCATCATGCTTCACCTCACATGCCAACAAACCTTCCTCTCCCGTACAGTGTTCCGTACTACAACTCTTACAATCAAAATAACCAATTCGTAAACAAAGAAAAGATACCATTGAATGAAGATGAAAACTCGATGGAACCTAACGTGAAATCTATAGAGAATCACGAAAGAGAGAGGGCAACAAAATCACCTAGTAATATTCAACCCCAATCACCTCACGAACCACAGTTTCATCACTCCAATGCAATCAAGTGCAACTTATGTGACTTTTTTACATTTAACCGTGAACACTTCAGTCATCATATGATGACACATGCATGCTCAAATACCTCAAATGTGTCTAACTCAACAAAACCAAAAACTGACTCTGAAGAAAATAGACCGCAAGAACGTCCACATTCTCAGGAAACGCACCGTCCACTACAAGCAATCCAGAATTATTCTCATAACAACAACAACAATAATAATACAAATGATTCCAACAACACAAATCACCAAGCTCAAAAAGAGTTATCTAACATCCAAGGAAATACTTGTCTACCAGAATTTCCATCTATAGGAAATTTACAATTTCCTGCATCAGATGAAATCAAGGAATACCTTGCTCGAATGCTCTCAACATCTCTTTTGTTCGGATCTCGTGGATACACTGGTTCATCACAGTCGAAAGACCAATCAGAATATTCACCAAATGCTACGTCTCCTTCACGAAGCACTGAAAATAACCATAAGAATTCGACAACGTCAGATACTGAATCTCCGCAGAAAGCTGAAGACAAAAACGGATTACCACTGGACTTGACTAAAGAAGGTTCTATCTACCAAGATCCTGACAATTCAGAATTAGCAACAAAGAACCGGCGAAAGGGAAAAGCGTTCAAATTAGAGCGCATAGCTCTCAAACTTCAAGAGCGCCAGCCAAACGAACAACCTAACTCGGATAGTTTTGAGAACAGTGATGAAGCTGAAATGGATGATAGTCCTCCGTCCAAACAAACTGCTATGAAGTCACCAAAGAATAGCAGTGAAAGATCTACTACGTCACCTATAGAACAGAAACAAGAACAAGGATCTGACAGTTGGTGTGATGCTTATCACTGTGATTATTGCGATATCGCATTCAGAGATATTGTAATGTACACAATGCATATGGGTTACCATGGTTTCAAAGATCCTTTTAAATGTAACATGTGTGGTCAGGAGACAACAGACAAAGTATCGTTCTTTCTGCACATTGCTAGATCTTCGCATCGGTAAAGGATAAATGCCTCTTTCGGGTGATTCAAAGCATTCTACACATTCGCAAGTAGAGTAGTTTGTCTTAAGCATTAATTTTAACGTGATACAGTTTGGATAAAATGTCTCTTGAAGTAGTTTGGAAAGAAGATGAAAATAAACTATTTTCACATATATTTCAGATCTCAAACACTCATTTTTCTGTGATATTTTCGTTTTCACATACTTATTAGTTGAGAGGCCAAGTTTTTCATTAATATTAATTTATTTAAATGGTCAGGTAAAAATAAATTAATTGTTATTGACTTCGAATTAACTGGATTAAAGTAAATTAATTGTGAACTTAAAGGACATAAGTAAGACTCTACTTGTGAAAATTTATAAGACTGTGTATAATACTTGCAAACAAAGATGTTATTACGACATAACTGAAACCATTTCATGTAGATAATAAGTAAAGAGAGGAAAGTAACTCTGATAGTAATTGTTGTAGTGCCTTTTGGTACATACGATTTTGAAAAAAATTATATAATGTAAAATATCCTGAAACTAGTCACATTTATAAATAGTTCATTTTTTATTGTATTTTTATTATTATTATTATTATAGAACACTAGTTCCTATACTTCTTTGTCTTTGCAAATGTTATGTAGTTTTCTTTTCTTTTTATTTTCAAAGTGCAATTTTTCTTTTAGTTTAGAGATTTTATACACTTCATTCAAGTAGTTACCGTCATTATGAAAGTACAGTGTCCAAAAACTTACACAATCTGGCGTTTTGAAGTATTTAACTCAGAAACAACATGAATCGAGAAGAGAAATAGTGTATGTGGTAATTAAACTTTCAATTCTGTAACATTAAAAACTAAGTTAAATATCATTAGTAATTTAATGACAATTTTTTAAAATAAGTTGCCAGAGTTGGATTTTTTTTTTTTTTAAAGTGAGTATGAAAATTACCAGATCATGCATAACTCATAGCAATATTTGTCAATACTGCTGAACAGCCTATTTATCAGCCACAGAATAATAAAAACAAGTATAATTTAAAGTCCTAGCAAAATTATATAGGAGTAGAAATCATGCACTCCGAACATCAATGTTTTTTCAATAGGAGTAGAAATCATGCACTCCGAACATCAATGTTTTTCAATAATATGAAGCACAGTATCACTAGGAAGTGAATTTCATCTCTGGCAACCTAAGTAAATATATAAACAAAAAGGATAAAGTGGAGGATTATTTCAGGAAAAATAACTTAAATCTGACAATCCTGAATATCAAGTACAGTTTAGATGATGAATTTTGGTGGAAACTTCGAAATATCAATGCTTTAACTGCACAAAGTTTCTAAGAACATAATAGAAAGGTGCAATGTCAGATGTATGGGAGTTGTTTCATCTTGAGTAAAATAATATACCATAACTAGATATCCAGAAATAAAAATAATTTATTAATGACATCTGACAGCAACAATGTTGTTAAGGCCAACTTCGTTATGAGTAAAGATGCAAAAGTTGTTGTTAGAAATAGGTTATTTTCAATCGAAAATGGTGGATTCTTTCCAGTTGCACCAGTCGTTTGGACTCCATTGGTACAGTGTCCAAATGTTAAATGAAAAAGCAACGTTTTAGTTCAGCAAGTTATTCGAACAGAACACATGGGTACGCAAAACTGACACATTATACCTGAGGAAACCTAGAACATTTCCAATCCGTTTCTCAACAATGCTATATTGTTGGTATGATAAGGAACCAATAGGCAGTCTGCTGAACTAGCAATGTGAAGCCGAGACGATAGTGCGACTGAAAAAATGCACAATTTTTAATTAAAAACTACCTATTTTCACCAACTCTTCTCTCTTTACATTTTATGATATATTTACTAATGTTTCATTTTCTTACTGTATGGGTGACCGTGCAGTCTGTTCAGTACTATTGAGAAATGTTACCATCAATTACAAAACTGTACTCTTTTTCACTTCGGTAAAAAGTTATTAAACTTTGGTTCGTTGTTAACTAGTGTCATTAACTGATGATATTTACTTTCTTAATGTTCCAAAATATGTTTAATTAATATTCACCCAAAGAGTTTCTTTTTTTTTTTTCTTTTTTTTTTCTTTTTTTTATCGCATGATGTTGCTGAATTACATTTTTCAAAGCACGTTGTTTCGGCATTTCATTTTTCGAAACACCAGCTTGTGACTTTTGGAATACGTCGTATTTGTGCAATATATTTAGTTATTTATTAATTAATTTTAAAACTATCGCCATTTACTGCTAAAGTTTGACGTTATAAATGTCTTACTATGTTTAAATTGCTACATTTGATCTTGAGAAATATTTAAAAATATCAATTCCAAAGATGTTTCTTGTATGCTTTGCTTAAGTTAGTCATATGGAAGATCAGGTTAGGAAACTTGTAGCAAATTGCCACAATTGTAAGGAAACTATCATTATTAATTATCTATTATCACGTGTTCAGGAATTATTTATATCCATTTTTAAAGGCTGAAATATGATGTGTTCGATTCGACAATTACTTTTAATTGAATGCTATTAGGTCTAATTAATTCGTATATTTGTATATATATTATAAATATATATATTTTTGATTGTATGATACCTTAGAAAGGGTAAAAGTTTTTATTCCTAATATCGTTTTGTAAGATTTACATTCCCTAGTCAAATAACTTGTGATGTACATGGGTATGTGATTTTTTTTTTTTTTTTTTAAATTTCAATTTGATATGCTACTTCGTATTGGCAGACAGATATAAAACTTCATGGAATTTGTCTTTATGAAAGCAGAGATTCAATATGCGTGTGATTTAATGTGTAACTATCTCCGAAAAAAAGTTTCATATTTAAAAAAAAAATCTCACTCATCTTTTCTTTCTTTCTTTTTCATATCAAATTAAATCAAAGTACAAATCTATACTAGGATGGCTGAACATGATACGTACAGTGCATTTGTGCAAACAAGCAAATGATAACCTTATTAATTTAATTTAAAATACTTTCAGTTATCTGGTGAACATGAAATATATATTGCTAAACATGGAATTTATAATTAAGCAATTATCCACTTTTTCCAGCACATAGATCTCAAGTGTGACCAACCACCAGAGAGAAAAATCAGAAAATGGCAAAAAATGACATGTTTTCCATCCTCGTATAGAAATATTCAATGATCTTTGGTTAGACATGAAACTGTGCTAAATTTAAATTAAGGGTATAACTGTTAATTTTTTAAAAGAATATTATTACTTTTTCATTATTCTTGCCTCTTTAGTTCTTCAAAATTGTAAGAAGTGATGTATAGTGACATTGTTATACGAAGTATTATGCTCTTCTAGGTCAGTACTTGGAGAGTTGATTTATTATTTAATTTCATTTCCATATTGTTGATCCAAAGAAGACTGTGTTGAAAGACACTGACCGCCTTATGCAGAATAGTTTTGACGTATGATTAGCGTCATACTAAAGGCCTGACTACTGCAGGAAACGTATGTTAATCGAACTCTTTAGTATGATACTAATCACGCGTCAGAACAACTCTGCATGAGGCCGTGAGAGTTTTGTGTGAAACTTTTTCTAGGATCTACGAGAAATTCTCAAACCATAGCCTACCAATAATGTTAATTTTTTTCTTTTTATAAACATTACTGCATATTCGTTCACGCATTATTGAGTTTAGATCAAATTATATTTATTGTACATTGTGATTTTTGTCTAATTATAGTTTGAAATTGCGTGTGTGGTCATTGTACATTTCACAAGATTTATATATGTATATACATATATATAATAAAATTTTATATCTTATGACAATTATTATTTATTCAGAGAGTGAGACACTAGTGATCTTTTCCAAGCAAAAAATCTCAGGTAGAAAAAGAATTAGTTACCGATATTCTAGTTGAACGAAATTTTCTTCTATACAATAATGTATGTATTGTATGATTTTTAAATGAAAATGTTATTTTGATACACAAGTGCTTCTCAGGGGAAAAATATAGCAGTGGATTTTGAAAGGGGGGGGGGGCAATTAGGGAATTCACTTTAATTAGATTACTGTATTTCTGAAATCTTATACAGTTCAATAAATTAATTTTACAATAAGTAAAAATCTTCTTTCTTTACAAACCTATTTTCATTTTAATTTTCAGGATTTTAATTGGTTTCTTTATCCGTATGCACCAAACGGCATACAGCTGGGACATGATGGGGGGTGAAGCAGTCTAACGAATAGTCAGAAAATGGCAAAACTCACAATAAGGATTACTACTTCAGCAAGACTCGTACCAATTCGTTTAGTACTTGTATCACTGCCGAAAGAATTTTACACATGCAGGAGGAGAGTGGATTTCAGAAAGAAATGCAAGCAAAAGGCTAGTACTCACCATAAAAAACAAGATATCTTCTAAGATTAAGTAGCGCTTTCGGAAGATCCTTCTTCCATCTTTAGCTTAAATCCAATTCGAAGATGATTCAAAACATGGAGGGGAATGTGGATAGGAAAAAAAAAGTTCAACACAAGTCTCCTGTCAGAAACACACACGCATATGGTCACTCACTCGTCATTGTTCACTGTTTTTTTCCTATCTTCCAGACTGAAAATATGTAGCAAAAAGGCTGCTCCAAATCACAACTTATTTCACCTTTAGCTAAATTGAGTGTAGGTTTCTCTTTATGAATGTAATAGGATTCTTTAATTTTTCGTTCAGTTGCTGTTTTTTCTTTCTCTATTAAACACTAATCCGCAATGCTATGGTTATTTGGATTTTATTGGGAGGGTGGATTTTATTTTTCTTTACAAAATTATGACGTTGCAGGTAAACTAATGTGTGTCCTTTACAGTTAACTTTGAATTTGAAAGCAAATTAGTTTTTTTTTTTTCTTTCTTTTTATTCTTAAATACTAGTATGATGTACTAATACAGTTATTTTAGTTTGTACCAGTACAAACAGAAGTTGAACAGTTGGGAAAATGTGCGTGTGGCTTTGTTTACTAGACATGACAACAGCCCAGTGCTTTCAACGATATGAAGTAATCAGTAGCCAACGACTGGTGGTAGTGTTACATGACTGAACGGGCTGCACAACAATCCCACTTAATTCATTTAATTTCACAAGAGATAACAGTTCGAAAATAATCGAAACAATTAGATTTTTTAAAAAGTGGATTTATTCTATGATTCTTGTGAATACCACAATGTTTATGGCTATTCTGTTACCTGTTTCTTTTCTGATGCTTTAGATCAGAACATCCTGTATTCACATAGAATAGTAACATTCTGTACAGAATGAATTTGGTGTATATATAATATACGGTCCGTTTCTGCACATTTCAAAATCTACTTATTAACTTCTGGACCCTACAGCTGTTCCTGAACATCGGACCGAACTTAAATTATGAACTGCAATTACAGTGGTCCATTTCTTATGAAGAAGTTTAGATGCCTTCTGAATATGATACAAGTTCTTATAACACGTTGCTTTTGCTCTAACTTGGCGATGTATTTCCTTCTTTTTGATTGACGAGGCATAGACTTAATAACTTTATCTAGAAATTATTATTATTATGACGCATGTCTTGCAATTTCTCTATTGTGTTCCTTTTTCATATTTTTCCAATCATGATTGATCAATGATTTTCCACTGGATTTATGTCCAGGACCTGGAGCCTCATTCCATATAAGCCTTCGCAAATATTGCGAAGCGTAACGCAAGGCAAAGCGTACAAAAATCAATTATAACTTATGCCGATTCAGGGTGGATTGATTTAAATCACTTGATTTTCTTAAAATAAAAAAATCCGAAATAAATTAATTTAAAGTAAAAATAAGTAAAATCTTGTTTCTGTTCTGTTATTTCGATTATGGAAAATAATAATCGTAATATAATGAGACTCAAATGTATGTACAGCACAGTATGAAAACGAGTGATTAGGGAAAATCCCGTTTTGAACGGGTAACGGGGGAATCCTGCTTTTTTCTCTTCGTAACATAGGGTTTTTAAAATCGTTAACTATTCCAATGAGGAAATCACCATGGACATCTAAAACGAAAATATTTGTGTGTATGCGTCTGTTTGTTTCCAGATAATAGGGGCGTATTTAAAGGGGTCCGCGATCTTCTCTCCGAAACTTTTTTAAAAAAGATTTTATAACATGCGAAATTTATGTATTCTATATGTATTTCGTGCCGCACGCTAGTTCCGATTTTTTAAAAATATGCCCCTGCCAAAAAACAGTAACTGTGAAAAAAATTGTCATGTTGATAAACGTTGCTGTAGTTTTTCCTTAATGCTTAAGATACATTGTTTGAGATTGAAATAGGTTAACGATCGGGGATTAATTCAAAATTCAATCCCAATACTTTTACTTAAATGGCATAATTAACATTTAATAGGAATGGCAAGGTTCTAGAACGCAGGCTCCTTTCCCATTGAGCTGTAATAAAGACAGAAAATATGCTCTGCGGGGCTCTAACCTGCCTTCACTCGCTAACGCTCGCTTGGCAATACTATGTGAATTAAATATTAAGCTTTGAGACAGAAAGGAAGCTACTAATCTATATGGGAGGATCTGTGTTCTAGAACCTTTCTAATACTAATTCCTAATGTTTTCTTCAGTTCGAAACTTGTATTATACGAGGAGAAAGATTTTATTTAAATAAATAAATAAAAATAATAAAAAAAAGATCATGATTTTTTACACTCTGTGCCAACTATCACAAACTGAAATGCAGATTTTGCATTGCCTTGACGCAAACTATTAAGGAATGTTCCATTATTCTTTCTTCCAAAACATTGTCATTTTTCGCATTTATACTGAAGTGCACTATCATGCATAAATACAAATAGGTGATTCTTATATCTTTCGTCTCCACGAGAACTTTTCGAGTTTCTGAATATTTATTCTACTTCAAAGTATATGTATTATGTATAGCTGGCAAGTCCAAACACTGAAATCCCAAACCTTTAACCACATAGCATATTTTACAGTTTCAGCAGTCTGCCGCTGAATACACTAAAAATTCTCCTCTGACGCTTAATGGGAGAATGATCGGAAAAATCAACTCTGAACGATCAAAATTAGAAAGTTAGTGTAAGTCATAACTTCAGAATGCTATTTGACAAATTACATGTAATGAGTTCATAATTCGAATATGCGAGTATATGTATACAAAAATGATAAACATAAAATTACTACCAGGTAAATATGAAATACAATAAACTACAAGTGTTGCTACAGAATACCATCAGCACTTTCGTTACCTGCTTTATCAGATAGGAGAAGTAGGAAGAAAAGAAAAACTATACAATAATCCAGTTAGGTACCATATTGGAAGGCAAACTAGTTATTGCCAGATAAAGTGGAGAGTGTGAGGTGGATTGGTTGCTAAAAAGTATAGGGGGAGAGAAACGAATCTTGAACATTCCAGTTACGTCATTTACGACAAACGAGATGGATGATTCATGCAAGTGAATGATTGCCATAATTGGGGAATGATGAGAATGTGGGAGGAAACTGATGAACCCTGAGAAGATCCACAGAAATGTCCATCATAAAATCTCATACTCTGGGGTCAAATCACATCCCCTTGAAGCAAAGGTAAGCATTCTACCAAGCTAGGGTTGCCAGACGTTCCGTTTTTCAATGACAGACTTACCTGTCCCGAGAAAGGCTTTCGGGACCCCTGTTTGTCCCGGTTTTTGCTCTTTAGATTGAAAAAAATCAACCTGCAACCTTTTTCCTCTCAGAAGAAAAAGAACCAAAATTTTTAAGAACGCTCTTTGAAACAGGGGCGTCATTTCAGACTTCGCTTGAGGGGGGCAAGAACACCACGGACATAAGACTTTCACATTTTGTACTACTATATTAGTAGACAATCTATTAAAGTATATGTATTCCTCAAACCCTTGGGGGATACCCCTCCTGCCACCCCTAAATGACACCCATGCTTTGAAAATCCTCGAAGCGAACCAATTCTTTAGTTTGTACTAAAGATGGGCAAAACTGGTTTTTATAAAAACCGGTTTCTATAAAACCGAAACCCGACATTTCGGTTTTCTCCGAAACCGGTTCGGTTTTCACCGAAACTGGTTTCGGTGAAAATTTTCGAAAACACACAAAACTATTTCTGTGGAAATGGATTCGGTTTCCGGAGAACAACGAAACACCATTCTGGTCAGAAATAGAACAAATTTCGAAAAAAAACGGAATCGGTTTTGAAGAAAACTGAAACCGAATCATGCGAAAAACCGAACCGGTTTCGGAGAAAACCGAACCAGTTTTGAAGGAAACCGAAACCGGATTCGGTGAAAAACCGGTTTTGTGCCCACCACTAGTTTGTACAGAGCCCGATGAGTGTATTCAAGAGACAAATACTTAAAATAGAAGAGGCATATATATTTGTAATAAAAGTTGTAATTTTAGAGGACACACTTACATTGGTAAACCAAAAAGAAAAAAAAAAAAAAAGAAGAAAGAATTCTACCTCAGGAAATGAAATCTTTGGCTTATTGACTTGAACAGCTTCACACAGATAAAAATTTTATGTTGAATTAGAAGAGTTGGGGGCACGGTAGCTCAGTGGTAGAGAGTAGGATCCCAGCTCGCGCCAAGTAGGCTTTGTGATGGACAAACACCGTGTTCGTGGGTTTTCTGTGGGTTCTCCCGTTTTCTCCCACTTTCTTCACTCCACCATTTCCTTCATTTCTCATCACCGCCGTCTCCTTTAGCCTAGGCGGCATAATCGTGGGACTAAAACTGAAAAAAATCATTTCATTTTCAGTGAAAGAGTTCTATGTTCTTATTTAAAGATGAAGATAACGTCAGTCAAGGACTTTTCTATCTTTAAATGGATGCTGCTCTACACCAGCGTGGATTTAAGTACAAATGGTTACGTTTCTACAAAATAAGGGTCAATCAATTGACGATTCTATATTGTTTTATCAGTTCTCATACTTAAAAGAACAAATACAAATAATACTTGTGAAGGAGAAGGACATTTGGAGTAGTAAATAATGTCAGGAGAAGTGGACCTATTTATTTGGACAGTGCGAGTGTTTGGAGCAGTACTCGGAATTATATGACTGTGTGAATTTATCTTCAGTGT
Source organism: Thermobia domestica (assembly GCF_964235325.1). Taxonomy (NCBI): domain Eukaryota; kingdom Metazoa; phylum Arthropoda; class Insecta; order Zygentoma; family Lepismatidae; genus Thermobia; species Thermobia domestica. The sequence continues at coordinate 222,836,227 of NC_137461.1, read as the reverse complement.
TCCTGGGCATAATGCTAACGTGGAAAGGGTCAATCAAATTAATGTGCAATGGACAGAAGAACAACTGTGTTTTTGCAAATGGGTATTTTGAGCTTTTGCTTGCCATATTACTTTTGCAAATTAATCTAAAAGTCCGTAAGATCTTTTACGTGTTTTATATATTTGATGTGAAGAATTTGCTTCATTTTTCGAATAATTCACTGAGTATCTGTCGCATTTAGACCTGTAGTCTTACATATAAATTTAATTTAAAATCTTACTTCAACGATTACAGAACTGAGTTGTCTTTAATATACTGGATAAATGAGTGGATAAATATTTTTTTAAATGCTGTGCACGTATTCAATAATTTTGGATTAATATTTTTCCTTTATCTGATAAAATTTGCAGTAATTTTCATGTTAATTCCGTAACAACTTACTCTAGCACAAGAAGTGGCAGTTCACCACATAAAAGTATGTGTCTTGTTTAATTTTGGCACTGGATTTTTTCTGCGAAACTTTTGGAGAGATTGTGTAAGTCTTTCAAGAGATTTACGTTTTGTTTATCGTTCTGAATTTAGCGTAAATGTATTTTTTCTTGGCAAATGCTAAAGTATTTTTTAAGATTCTGACCCAGGTTATGACGCAACAAAGAAAGAAGTGTATCTTCAATCATAAATGGCAGGGTGTGTTGTAATTGGCGCAACATTTAGGACCTGTTAAACGCAAAAAATTGGATTGCAGAATAAGGGGGGCCAGGGAGCTCTTCTTATGTTACCTTTTCACATTCTTTATACATCCTCTGTGGTGCTTCATTTGTGTTAACTGTGTATAAAATAAACTGGAAAATTGTGAGTAGTAACCTGGAAAAGACAGGTAATTAACTAATTCTGACCAAATGAGTAGGAACCCTGAACTTATATATGGCTTGAGATTGGTGTCCCGGTTTTTCGTTTACAAAATCTAGCAACCCTATACCAAGCCAGCTGAATTACGTAAAATAATAGAAGACAAAAAGGAACAGAAAAACAGGAATAGTAAAATAGTTTTAAAATGATAAAAACAGGTGTTAAGAAAAGGGGTAAATGTATTGAAAGAGTGACATTATAACACAAAATACGAAGCATGGTAATGGAAGTATTTAAAAAAAAATATTTTACTTTTTTTTTCTGTGGAATGTGGAAGAATCAGAGATAAAGTTTTTGAGCGTTCTTACATGGAATGTGCTGCGACGACAAGTTATGTAATTTTTGGATAGGTGAGTGGAAAATTTAAGTATTGCAGGAGTGCTAGAGATTACTGATATGGACCGAGAAATGAGTTAATAGTTTCTTCGACATAGAAATCTGTGAAGTGGGCTGATAATTTAAAGATGTAAATGCAGAACTATCGGAAGGTTGAAATATAAGACAACCTTCTGGTACTTTTTTCACGAAGGTGTAGAGCGCTTCAAGGTCCAATCCTGCAATAAGAAGGTGAGGAAGAGTGGAGCTTTTCGGTACATGATTTTGGGCTGGAAAAGAGGGTAAAACTTTTCTGACTCAGGTAAGATGATGAGTATGCCTACGGTACAGCCATTGATTTGAAAACAATAATTACAAGTAGTAGAGAAGACAACAATAATTTTGTATAATTTGCTCCAGTAGAATAAAAACTGTCAATTATTAATTAAAAAAAAAACGGCTTTTTCTTAGCACAATAAAAATTCGTTTTTCTCGAAAAGTACACATGCGAATTTATCCTCATGCATGTGATTTCGTTCAGATCGTCATGATATATCGATTGATATGTGTGTTACCTTCAGATAGTATTATAATTAAACAGAAATTAAAAGTTTTAAGAGTTCATCGTAGTTTTGGGATATATCTCATTAATCATGGTGTGTATGTCGTCTTGCTTGCGTCGTCATGAAGAGCTTGATAATACAGTGTGTCCGTACAGTTGTGCAACCTGAAGTTTGATTGCGTATATCTTTAGAACCAAGAACGCTATATTTGACTTGAAACAAATGTAAGTGTGTTCTATATAGATATTTTTAAGATCATGATCAATGTTGGAATTTGTAACGTTTTTGTGTAGTAACGAAAGAAAGTACAGAAAGTGTAAAATAAAAGAATGTACGAAATGAAGAAAATCAATATTCAGTTGCAGAAAACTGTTTTCCTACGTATATGTGCATTATGCATCAACATTTATTCATTGGTGAAAATGTGACAAAGTTGATGCACTGTTGCCGTGTTGATGATGCGGTTGTTGTACATCACTTTTTTTAAGAATTATTATTATTATTATTATTATTTTTCGATTTTCTCTAAAACTACGTATGATGTTTTATACCTACTCATACCACTTGATTCACCTCGATGAGGTCTATTGATTGGTATGGTTCACCTTTGGACTTTTCTTTTTGTTAAACCTAATAATTTTCTAGATTTTTTTAAAGTTGAAGTTATCGTGGTTGAAGATGAATTGAGGTAGTAGGGTTTGGAACTCTGTGTTGGACTTTCGAGGCTCAGAACATGAGTAGCAATTCCTCAAGAATTCTACGGTTAGAACTGAATGGAGTTTTGTTATATGTGATGATAAAGTGATATCTATACAAACCAGAATAGTATTGTAGTGGGAGTTGAAGCGAATATACATAGAATGCGCTTTGTGTCTGACAAGTAAACCTTACGTTTGGGTGAATCGAGTTGCTGACTGAGACACATATGAGAAAGTAGTACTAAATGTGGTCAGTGTTTCAGCGAAGTTGTAGGTGCGAAGCTCCAGGGGTTTAGGAGATACAGCTACCAGAACATCACATGGAAGTACAGAATAGTCTTCATACAGTTGGAGGTAAAAGCTCTGTAAGACCTCTTGTAACAACAAAAGGTGAATAACAAATATATGGGTACATATTAGGACTACGGGGAAGTCACATAGTAAGGGTATACCTGACAGCGGCCATCTTGAAATCCGCCATTTTGAATTAAGGTTAAGTTTTTAAAATAGGAATAGGGTCATGTGATACATGATTTAAGGCGCAAATTTAATCAGAAGAACAATGGTGACGTTAATTTTGATTTACGCGCAATTGGTAAAAAGTTACATGCAAATTAAATATTGTTGCAGCATATGTATTAGTCCTTTACCCCACCTTGTAAATTTTGTGTTAACGATAATAATTAAATAAAAGGCAGTTGGATAAATATTAGGTCTATAGTAAGAGTTGCCTTGATGGCGGCCATGTTCAAATCCGCCATTTTGAATCAGACAAAAGTTTTAAACAAAACGGATAACATTGACACCTTATCAATAGCAAATTTTACCATAAATCCAACGGTATAACCATTTTTGCTTTATTATTAACCAGCACAAAATTAAATGGATCGCTCCTTACGACTACTGCTTTGACGGAATTGTTAATGACAAATGTGTGAAGTGTAACTCGATTGCCTTTGTCAGGTGTGCTCACTTTGAGCAGAGCATTTGTGCAAGTCATGCGCTCTTTTCTGAACTACATATTGATTGTACTAATTGAGGACTATTCTGGAAGAAAGACTCAAGTTCAATTATGACTCAATCCCACTTTGGTGATTTGTCCTTAAATTAGCAACTTGTTTATGCGATAACAAATGCTGGTTAATGATAAAGCAAAAATGGTTATACCGTTGGATTTATGGTAAAATTTGCTATTAATAAGGTGTCAATGTTATCCGTTTTGTTGATTTGTCTGATTGAAAATGGCGGATTTGAACATGGCCGCCATCAAGGCAACTCTTACCATAGACCTAATATTTATCCAACTGCTTTTTATTTAATTATTATCATTAACACAAAATTTACAAGGTGGGATAAAGGACTAATACATATGCTGCAACAATATTTAATTTCCCTGTAACTTTTTACCAATTGCGCGTAAATCAAAATTAACGTCACCATTGTTCTTCTGATTAAATTTGCGCCTTAAATCATGTATCACATGACCCTATTCCTATTTTAAAAACTTAACCTTAATTCAAAATGGCGGATTTCAAGATGGCCGCCGTCAGGTATACCCTTACTATGTGACTTCCCCGTAGTCCTAATATGTACCCATATATTTGTTATTCACCTTTTGTTGTTACAAGAGGTCTTACAGAGATTTTACCTCCAACTGTATGAAGACTATTCTGTACTTCCATGTGATGTTCTGGTAGCTGTATTTCTTAAACCCCTGGAGCTTCGCTCCTACAACTTCACTGAAATACTGACCACATTTAGTACTACTTTCTCATATGTGTCTCAGTCAGCAACTCGATTCACCCAAACGTAAGGTTTACTTGTGAGATATGACTGGAGAATACATGAAGTTGAAGTTAGTACTTGAGTCAAGCGGAGATTAATTTAGTGAAGCCACTGCGACAGTATTACTTTCAGGGATCGCCGATACTCCTGAAGCACTCAAATTAGTTATCCCAGAACACAAAACACGACATCCGATTACATCTTACGTGTAAGTACCCTCAATACTTTCTCCAGACTTCAACATCTCAACAAGATGGGAAAACATATCATCCTATCCGCAAATACTCCGTGTTAACAGAATACACAACTTATTTTATTACATTCACTTTTTTCCCCATTTATCTATTTTTATCGGTTTATATTGTTACCTTTTCTATACACGTTATTTTTAATATCTCTCATTATTTCACTATTATTTTCATTCTTCATAATTTACTTTATATGTTATTAATTCATATCTTACATTTTTCAAATCCTGTCTTTATATTCTTTTCTTCTTATTTTTGCACGATTATACAAAAGATCACTTAACGTTTGCTGTATAAAAATCATATGTATACTTGCACACCCGTGACTTCTACATGAAACTCATATAGTAACAACTCTGGTTTTATCTTCCTGACTTCCGTGAGCACAGTAAAGCCAATTTCTTCAAAAAACTACAATAGTAAAGACTGTCAATACTTTTATTCATATATATTCATGTTAGATTATATTGCTTTAAATTTTTGAAGACGGGGAGCTATTGACCTCATTCAAGAATATAGGGATGATCAGCAAATGGTTACGAAGAGTAATTTCCAACCCTATTACCTGTACTATATTTACTTATCCCACTCTGCCAAATAGAGAAACAGAAGAGAAACCTGACGTTGATGAAGAAATTGATTACAAACAAACATCATCGGTGGCAAGTCGGAGATTTTGCAGTATACCACTTGCGAATTCAATTTCTACTTGCTTCCGTCTCGCCCTTCCCTCCTTTGTTTCGCTTGTTTCTCTTTGCTACTGCCCCCAGTCTAAGGCATACTTCGACGTCATATTCGACAGTAATTCGAGAAAACCGCCGTTTGGTATCAATGAGATACATTCGCAGATACAGAACTTTTATTATACACATTGGAAAAGTATATTACATTACTTTGCAACATATTCACCATTCAAACTGAGGCACTTATCATAACGTTTTACAAGCTTTGAAATTCCTTCTGAAAAAAAAAAAAAAAAAAATCTCGCCTAGGAATGAAGCCAAACGCTAAGAGTATTGTGAAGCCCAATGTCATCGTTGAAGCGGTACGACGCAAGCCACTGTTTCACGTGCCTGAAGAGACAGTAGTGATGGCACCACACTGACACTTTTGTCAATTTCCTACAGTAATTCATTGCTGATTATCACTGTTCAACAACGAAAATGTAAATTGAACAAAATCAGCTAATTCTTATTGATTTTGTGGTGCTGATCACGAATTTGAAAGTTATATTTGAATATTAGCTCTACTTTTCGTTTTACAGGCATCTCTAATAATAACGCTTTAAAAATAAATATATTCGCTTCGTTTGGGGTAAAATGTTAGACTGATCCGGCAACACTCGAGAAACTATATGAACGCTTGGTTTCATTGTGTTCCTTATCTCAGTAGTGTTCTGCTATTGTTAGAAAAGACAGGTTTAGTGCAGTTATCAGCGTTTCGGGTGTGACGTTTGTGTAGTGCAGGACAAAAATACAACTTCAAGTACGCAAAAATACTGGTATTTCGAATGTATATTTTTAAATAGTTGTCGGAACTATTTCAAGTGACATTTTGAGGATTTCAATAATCAAAAATGCCGCGAAATTGTGTAAACAGTGCGGATACGTGTGTGGGGAAGTGACATTTTCCTCACAAAAGCAGATTATAACACCACTAATAAGAAAAGCCTATCAATATTACTTTGGTTGTAAAATTGGAGACCAAGATAAATCTTGGGCACCCCACATTGTGTGTAACACTTGTGCCAGCAATCTAAGAAATTGGATTAATGGGAAGGGGCGCTCAATGTCTTTTGCAGTGCCCATGATTTGGAGGGAGCCAAGCGACCACATCAGAGACTGTTATTTTTGTATAGTTCTTTCCGTCAAGAAGGGAATTTCCACGAAGAAGAAGCGGGCCTTGATCTATCCTAACATTCCTTCTGCAATGCGCCCTGTTCCACATGGAGAAGGACTACCTGTTCCTGTCCCACCTAAAGAATACGATATTTTTTCTGATGATGTTTGAGAAGTTGAAGCTCCTGAATCAAGTACTTCGAAGGATCCTACGTTTGTTGTACAAGAACCTCCATGTGAACCACATAGACTTACTCAAGAGGAACTAAGTGATCTAATCAGACTTGGACCTCTCGAAAAGCAAAGCCGAAATTTTAGCGTCACGCTTAAAGCAATGGAATTTATTGCAGGAAAAAGTAAATATTTCAGTGTATCGGAATAGGGAGAAGATGTTCACTTCATTTTTTTACTATGGAAGACACACTTGTGGCATGTACAGATGTAAATGGTCTCATGAGGGCACTTAAAAATTAATTACGAACCTACGGAGTGGAGGCTCTTTATAGATTCGTCCAAGGTGAGTTCAAAGGCAGTGCTTTTACATATTGGAAATGAACTTCCTTCAATTCCTGTAGGTTACGCAGTTCATATGAAGGAATCTCATGAAAACTTGAAACGTTTACTTCAAGCCATTAAATATTACGATTTTCAGTGGCTCATTTATGGTGACCTTAAAGTGATAGCACTGTTGCTAGGTATGCAGTTAGGGTATACGAAGTATTGTTGCTTTATATGTGAATGGAACAGAAGAGATCGTGGATCTCATTACCGCAAAAGTGATTGGAGTACCAGAGAAACTCTTCAGCCGGGAGTGAAAAATGTGCAGCATGAACCACTGGTAGATCGTAACCGAATTTTGCTTCCCCCTCTACATATTAAATTAGGTCTTATGAAAAGTGTTGTTAAGAGCATGAACCAAGAGGATGAGGCCTATAAGTACCTAAGAGGACAATTCTCTCGATTAAGTGATGCCAAAGTTAAAGAGGGTGTTTTCATAGGGCCACAGATTAGGCAACTATTCAAAGATCACAAGTTCGACGAAATTCTCCAAGGTGAGGAGAAAGCTGCGTGGGAAAGCTTGAAGAGTGTTTGTTCACAGTTCTTGGGAAGACACCGAGCAACAAATTACAAACAACTGGTAGCAAAGTTGTTATTGTGCTACGAAAATCTTGGTTGCAATATGTCTCTGGAACTCCACTTTCTTCATTCACATCTAGACTTCTTTCCCGAAGATTGTGGAGCAGTAAGTAACGAACATGGTGAGCGTTTCCATCAAGATATTGCAGCCATGGAGAAGAGATATGAGGGAAAGTGGAGTTCTAACATATTGGCCGACTACTGTTGGACTATTGCAAGGGATGCTCCAGATGTAACCTACAAAAGGCAAGCCAAGCGAAGACGCTCAAAATAAAATAAACATAATCCTGTACAATATATCACTTGAAACTTTTGTCTACATTGCAGTGTAGTTCTTGCACAAAAAGGTATTTGTACATATTTTTCATGTTTTGATGTTAATACTGAATTGTTAATGTTTAACTTGACCACGGTTACTTTATTTTCTGTATTGCTGTGAAACTGGTATTGGCGCAATTTTGAAAAAGGAAGTACAAGGGTATAGAAAGCTATAGGTTAGGGTACTTCTTAACTACCCAGCTTATCATATCACAGTGAAATAGATAAAAAAAGTGAAATGTAGGTTTTTACAAGGATTTTGCTTAAATGTTTTATAAATATTAATACATTTGTATATATACAGCTACTGTTGTACAAGGGCGTTTTTTTTCACAATCTGAGCTAAGAAAATTCTTCTATTATCATTTCCTTTCATATTATGCTTAAATGAATGTAAAAATCGCAATTTCAAAGAATTTACATACTTTCGATCGAAATTTGTTGAACAGTGTTATAGATGGGCACCCACTCCTTACCGCATCATACACGTCAATTCGTCCATTTTTAAACATGCGACAGCTTCACTCATCATGTTCGGTCCGTAATCAGCACATAGTTCGCGATTAATCGCAGCTGCTGGAAGATTTTTTTGCACTCAGAAATCGTATTATGCACTCACTTCACTTTTTTATTATTATTATTGTTATAGCGGACGAGTGAATGGGAACACAACCTTCTCCTTCTATTGCTCACTGTCTACTGTAATATGACACAGCACCACAGGACTGACGCTGTTCTTCCCGACCATTTCTCACATATGCACGAACGTTTTTTTTTTTTTTTTTTTTTTAATTTTCCCGAATTGCTCTTGTATATTGGGCAATTGAAAATGAGACTGGTTCAGAACAATGTGTCAAAGAATGCAATTGCGCGAACATTTTTAACATTCATCAAAAATATGCGACTAACATTGCTCAGCGAATGTGGAGACTGGAAACGTAGAAAAAGGAAGTTATAACACCAAACAGTGATCAAAAAGCCTGACTTGTAATTAATCTGTTAAAAATTATCGTTAAATTAATCAGTTAATCAGAAATTTTTCATTTAATCAAATTTTGGAGGAGTAAATTTTTAATTGTGAATCGTGAAACAAATTCGTAACGAGTAAAAGATTAATAGTTTTTTTAAAACTATGTGAGATGAATATTCTGCATGTATTCTAAAATTCTGATTCTCCTAAAACAGATGCACAAAAAATAATATTACATAATTTTCATTATTTTTCTCAATTTTTGACTTCTTATTTTTTTACTAATTATCAGTTATTAGAAAACAGTAACTTTTCACAATCACCATCATCATGCGCCATTATTAGGAGGTCATTTGTTGCATATGAGAAACTTTTCGCAACAGTCAATTAATTTCCCCATACACCTACTATTATCGATTAAATTGTACATTAACTTTGCAACTGAAGACAACTCTCATTGTATACTAGTAAAAACTGTCATATTTAATTTTAACTGATTTATTTTGAAGTTAATTCAATTTCGTCAATTATTTTCTTTACCTTAATTTTTAATTTTAATATGTTAATCTTTCAATGATTTTTTTCAACTATGTGAAAAATATATAGGGTGCTTATAGGAAAATGTGATAAGTTGTCTCCTTAATTCTTCTGAACAAATTTTCTTGAACTATTTAAAGATAGGTCTTTGTATTGTTGGTGTAAGTAGGTACCACCATTTATTTTACCTACTTGACCTTATTTCACACGAAGTAATAAGCAATTCAGAAAAAAATATGAATGCAAACACCTAGCAAGGGATGAAGTAAGCAAGACAACTGCCAATCTAAGGTCGGTCGCATATTGACCAGAGGTTGACCAGCCAAGCTGAGACAAAGGGAAGGAGGAGAGGATTCGGAGAGGCCTTTGTCCAGTACGTGCTCAAGTGAATATGCGGTATGAGGCTTTGTTTGTCTTGTCCTCTGGTCAATATACCGTTGAACTTAATCTTTAGTATTAGAAGTGTTTTCAGAAAGTTGGCTTTGTTACCCTTTGTTTCCCAAAGAATGAATTTATGAAGAGAAAGAAAACAACAAACTTTCAATGCCAATTGGCTATACAGTTTAAACGCGAATGAAAATCCTGGAAATAGTTTAAACTCCTGTCCTTAGATGGCTTGCAAAGTTCATATTAAAAGATAGTTTCCTTCTAAATCCCCTAGGCTGCACGGAGAAAAAAAATTAAAACTGTGGTTTCACACTGAAACCACTGGGCCGGAAAGGGTTAAAGATAAACGAGAGTTGCTACAAGCAGAAATCATGTTCCTACAATACATGTAATAGTACAAAGAGGCTTACATGGTTACTGTACAAACAAGATACGGTCAATTTTCTTTTCTGCCGCTGTGTGTATAGATTTTTATTATTTCTTGTCTTTCCTGTATTTTACCTACCAATCCATCCCAGTCATGGACAGTTGCTTACTTTGCACCAGATACCTCCAGACTGCGGATAGGAGAACGTCATCGGATTTGGTGGGTATTGGATTAGGGTTAGCAAATAGATTTCTGACTTTGCTGCATCTATGACCATGTTTGCCTGTTACGTATGAGGGATGACGTCCCTCGGCGATCACACTATTCGAGGAAGGAAGCGGCCGGGAACCTTTATGTTAGGTACCATTCCGGCATTTACCTTGTATGTGTGAAGAAAACTCCACTCAGGACGGCTGACCTGAAAAAGCTTGTACAGTTTTTCAGGTAAAGCTTGACCGAGTGTTCCCATCAGGAATCGAACCCAGGACCGTTCGCACCAAAGTGGGTACTGGACAAGTCCAGGGTGGACCAAAACTAACAATGCTCTCTTGCAATTGGTATAGGGATCTACAAAGGCTAAGGAAAGAAAATCGCCCGGTTCGAAGATTGGGGATTGGAAGCTGACAACCTCATCCCATAAAACAATTAATTACGAAGCCAACTCGATAACCATGGAATACGGACGGACAAACAAAACAAAACAAAAAAAGCAAAGGAATACACATTAAGTAAAATTCTTAAGTATAGCAACATAGCTATATGCCTTACGTATTATGTTGAATGTAACTATGTTAGAACTTTGAAAGAGATACGAAATCACAATGGACATGAAACACAATATATAAATAGGACTACAACAGAACAATTGACATGGGTCCAAACTGTAACTACGTGCTGAAAACTAAAGTAAGAGAACGAATAAGTCAAGTAAACCAGTGGTTCCCAACCGATCCGTCGGGAAAGTTTAGAATTTAAAAATCATGAAGCATTTAATAATTTGTTGAAAATCAATTTTGAGACAGTCAACGCCTCTAGCGGCAGCACCAATGTTCAGTCTTGCACAGTCATAGGAAATTATAGTTACATTAAATCAATGTGGGCGCTCAATGAAGTGTGTCGAGTCAAAAAAAAAAAAAAAAAAAAAAAGTTTGGAAACCACTTGGGTAAACCTACTTGTCTTATCCACAGCCTCAGACTATTGATGAGCTCGAAGCTGTCAGCCCATTTTTTATTAGTCTTCCTAAATTTTCAAGAAAAATTTAAAAAGTTCTGTTTCCTAGCAGCCCAGTTTCGTAACATTTTTAAGTAGTTAGCTGCTTTTCTCTGTAACTTCAAATTTATTTTCATGGTTGGAGAATTGCAAAGGTTATCACTAACATAAGTGGTCATATTAAATATAGAATGGAAGTTACAAATAGTTTAAAAAAAAACAGTAAGTACTTATATGGTAATTACCTTTACACATAAGCTCTATCTATATTAAGACTTATCCATAGATGTATCAGCGCTCCACTATTTACTGTATAAGAATGGATAATTGTCACAGCCATCTGCGAACTTTCTGCTCACTTCACCATACACGAAAAGTTGCCGCTAAAGTAGGTTTGAGGGATCACTTGAAGGTGAGTTTGTGCTGCACGGTGGTGATTGTTTCATCCGAATTCCGCAAACTGGACTGCTGGGGTCACATAAGGCCAGGGACTGTAAATGGGATTCTAACTTATTTTAGCAGTATCGGACATTTCGGTGAATGGCAGCCCGAAGCTGGAACAAAACATTACAGTACGATGCAGCAGTCAGTCTCTCCACGGCAAAGACTGGACAAGCAACACATCTTGTGGATCCTAAAACTTTTTAATTTTTTTTTAAATGGTTGTGAAAGTGGACGTATCCACTGAATTAATGTGCGCTTGGTTTTAGGCTGATAATGCTCCCATGTTTCATTGCCTGTAGCGATCCTGGTGTCTTCTTCCTTGGCTACTGAAGAGATGTTCCAAGCAAGAATAGATGCGTTCAAATGGTTTTGTATTATGTCAATCAAATGTCTAGATATCGCGCAGATCACTTTTTCGAAATTCAACTCTTTGTGCACCATGCTGTAAGCTAATTCATATGAACACCCAACTTCAGATACAATATGGACAACTGATAAACGCTTGCCCTCATCGCAGTATTTCTTCTGTCGAAATTTCCATCTGGCGCCCAGATCTACATTTTACACGTCCCGTGATGAATCTCTCGACTCAGTTGTGCACGACGCGACTAACAAAGAAAAAAAGAATTAAGATTTCAAACAGAAATGTTGTATTGGCTTGTTTCTTAGTTTAGCGTCTCTTCTAGTAATCAGGCTAAATAAGACCTCGATCAGGAATTGAACTCTACCAAAGATGCGTACGGTAAGTAGCATTTCCTTGATAGGAAAATCTTTCGCCCGTAGAAAACGTCGCCGTTTCTCTCCTTGTTTTTCCACTTATGTGCATTCGACGTTTCTGATGAGTCTGCCCCATAAAGCTCTATTTCGGAATTCTTCCGTTGTTAGACTTTTCTCCCTTAAATCATTTTTAACCATGTCCATCCATTTCCTTCTTTGTCTCCCTCTACCTCTCTTCCCATCTACTCTTTTGCCAATATAGTAGTTCGTTGTTCTCATTAGACAGTCACACCCACTGTAGTCTTCTTTCTTGGATTTTTTAAAATCTCTCTCTACAACTTTGGCTGTTCCTCTTACTTTCTAATTCCTCACCCTGCCTCTTCTTATCCCATACCTCCAGCGTCGCATTCTAATTTCGGTAACATTCAATCTTTTTTCATGTGCTTTGTTGATTGGAAATGTCTCTGCTTCCTAAATATCTGCTGACCTAACACCTGTCTTGTAAATAATCCCTTTAATCTTTGCCGTCAATATATGGTTCCACAAAACGACATATACTTTCTTCCAATTTCGCCATTCCTCTTGCATTCTCTATGTTAATTCCACGTCCGAATCATCGCTTTTAGCCACATAGGAGCCTGAATATTTAAAAATTTCCACTTCATTCACTCTTTCTTCTTGTAGTCTTATTCTCCATTTGCTTTTCCGTTGAACTTGAGATATTGATTTTCTTTCTACTAATTTTTAGGCCTCTCTTCCAAAGACTTTCTCCACAATTTCTATTTTCCTTTCAATTCCTTCAACGTTTGTATTGCACAGTAAAATCTGATCAACAATAACATATATCAGGGAGCTTCATCACCCACATCTTGAGTCATAGCATCCATGACAATGTTCAAGAGCCATAGTGTCATCCAACCTGAACAGGAATTTGGCGAATTAATCCCACACTACTTTTTACTTGGGTCGTAGCTCTTGTATACACATCTCGGATTATCCTTATGTATTTATCTGACATTCCCTTCTTTCACAGATTTCTCCATATTCCTGACGTGGTACTTTGTCGTAGGCCTTTCTCGAATGAATAAATAAAGACCGTGTGCAATCCTTTTTGCTTTTCCTGATACTTCTCCATAATTTGTCTTACTATAGAAATTGCGTGTTGTACTGTTTTTGGCATAAATCCAAATTGTGTCCTTCTTTGATGTTTCTTCCTGTAATCGCCTATCCACAATCTTCACTCAAATCTTATCGTATGTGACGTTAGCTTTATTCCTCTGTACTTTTCAAACCCATCTATATCTCCCATCTCAATACAATGTGTACAATAACACTATCCCTCCATTGACCTGTCAGGTTTTCTTGTTCATATACTTTCTGAATCAGCTCCCACGATATCTACACTTTCTGGCACCAAACTCTTCCATGCTTCTACTTATATGCCACCAGGACATATTATTTTCCTGTCCTTTTATTTAACGCTTTTCCTATTTCTTCCCGCCTTATTCTTGAAGTTGCTCTAACATTTAGAGTTCCACAACTGAAAACTTTCCTCGAATTTTCATTTAAAAGCTTCTCGAAAGAACTGGTCCATCTCTCTCTGATTCTGTCTTCATCGGTTAAGCACAAATCCTTGGTCATCTACATTTGCCTAGTATGAGTAATATCCTTTGTTGCCTTGTGTCTAATTTTTGCTAAACTGTATAGCCTCTTCACTTCATATACGAGGTATTTCAATTTATAACAGGAATTTTTCTTTTTCAGGTGTTGCTGTGCGCAGCTTGGCGTCCGTGTCCCATCCTGTGCTAGGGTAGTCCTGATACTTTTCTGCAACAGGCAGTTGAAGAGATCGAGTCTCAGAGATCGGCGATGGACGATAGCAACAGCCTTGGTATTGTGAAGCTGGCGGCCTGTGGAGCAGAGCTGCATCAAGTACTTTCTGAAGCAGCGTTGCCAGATCTAGCATATTTCAGCAAGTTTATCGAAAAGCCGAAAAACCTGGAGATGAGAACGAAGTTGGTCGTGGGAAGAAAAAGAACGTCAGAAATGTAGTCGGTAAACCATACAGGCAAGTCTTATTGTTCGAAGCAAGTTTGAAACGGTGGAAGGTCATCTCTTTACCGACGCCTTTAGAGAAGGGGTGTGGGAGTAAAAACAATTTAGTGTTTCTGAAAATGAGTTTCTGAGTTTTATTGGAGACGGTAGCTTCTTGACGTTAAGATGAAACATATAGTACACAAATGCAGATGACTCAAAGGTCTTTCGCCATGTGTTTGATCCAGTCTACCCCAGAGATGCATATTGCTTTTTTTTTTTAAAGCTCCACTCAGGGTTTTCTAATCCTTTGTCTGCGAGGTCATTGTCTTTCAACATGTGTAAACAAACACTTTACATTCATTTATACAACATATTTTTCTTTCTTTATTCATCTCAGAAGCAAAGTTTCCCTGCTCTTGAAATTAAAGATAATTCAGAATAATTCCAAGCTGTGAGTCTAGCATCGACTGCACTAGTTTAGTTGAGTTAAAGCTTTGGTGCGTGAAGTATTGAATTCTACTCTCGCATTCTTGCGCTTTACGTATTTTACGTTATCGTATTTCAACTTCGGTTTTGTGGGGATTCTCTTCACAATGAAGAGATCGCGTTGTGCAACACCCGAGAAGAAGAAAAAGATTCGCGGTGAATCCAGTGTTAAACAATATATCAACAAAAGTACAAATCGGAGTGGGAGGGTAAAGAAATAAGCACAAAAATAATATTCGTGGTTCAAGCGCTCAGCGTACGTTGTTTGAATGCGAAGTTAAACCATTGCAAGATACAGATCGCGTGAAACGCACAGAAATTCTTTGGGCTCATGTTTAGTGGAGCACAATATCCCCATGACGGTAGGAAGACATATAGTAGAAGTGGCTGCCAAAGCTTATAGTGATTCACAAATTGCACAATCCGTGACTCTGGGCAGAACTAAAGCAACAGAAATAATAAAAAAACTAATAGGGAAGACATTGCTCAACAACTTAGGAACACGAAATTTAGTGTTGTTATAGACGAATCCGCGGATATTGGGTCTATAAAAACATCTGCCATTTGCGTAAGGTTTTTGGATAAAACTTGCAACAGTATTGTAACACGGTTCTGGAAACTGGTGCAATTTCAGTAGCAACGAACCCGAAGCTGCGTTACAGGGTGCAACGGCGGAGCGTCTTTACGACGCTATGATGCATACTTTCCGGAATGCAAAAGTACCATTTGAAAATATTGTGGATTTCACTAGCGATGGCTGTAACGTCATGTTCGGGTCCAAAAATTCAGTCGCAGCCTGTATGAAAACCGAGTTACCAGGCATCGTTACCAATAAATGCATTTGCCATTCCCTTCATCTCTGTGCTAGCGAAGCATGTAAGAAATTGCCTGAAGAATGTGAGGAGCTTGCCCGTAACATCTATTCTTACTTCAAACACAGCAATAAGCGACAAGCACAATTACGGGAGTATCAAGAGTTTTGTAATACTGACCCTCACAAAATCTTGAGGCCATCTCAGACCCGATGGCTATCTTTATTGCAGGTTGTTGATCGCATTATTGCGCAATGGGAGCTACTTACTTGCTACTTCACAATGAAAGCATTTGAAAATAGAAAGATGAGGGACCTGTACTGGGCATTGTTAGGTGCATATATGGACAATGTAAGTTTGAGAAGGCTCAATCTTTAGGATATTGATCCTACCAACAAACAATTATTTTCTTCCATAGAAAGTATTTATTTAAGTGTGGAGGTGAACAATGCCTTAGGAACATGAATACGGGATAGGGAGGAAGTTTACAAGTTCAAATTCACTTGTAGAGAATTTTTGGTAAGTGCATGTGTGGAAATCAAGAAGCGATACAATTTTGAAGATGCAATCATTCCAAAATTATCTTGGTTGACTCCTCGAATAACCATTCAAAATACATATAAGAGACCAGCATCAATAGCAGACTTGGCTGCTCATTTACCGCGCGTTGAAAATGACACCAGGGAAATCTAAGTTCTGGAAGATTTGTGGAGGAAGTTGCCCGAGACCAATTTTCCTCGTGAATGGTCAGATTTAGAGATAGGTAAATTCTGGCTGTCCATTAGATATTCTAGAGACTTATTGGGAGAACAAGAATACAAAAAATTGGAAGATTATTTTCTAGATGCTCTCGTCTTTCCTCATTCTAGTGTCGCATGTGAGAGGTTTTCGAAAATTAACATGATAAAAACCAAATGTAGAAACAGACTGGTTACCGACACGATAAACGGGATTCCTTTGGCTGCTCAGTGTGTACAACCTACTGGCTACAATGTTTTCTCCTTCGCAAGCAATGATACAAGGAATGTTCAAATGTGTACGCAAATGTAAAAGATGATGAAGAGGACATCTTCTTCGAGGAGGACGATAAGGATGTGTAAATAGTTCTGACGTTAAAATGAACATTTGTGTATATAGGCCTATATCCTGTGTTCCATATAATGCGTGTTGTACATTTATATTTTGCGTGTGTTTGTGTGTGAATACATGTGTATTTTTACATAATTTTCATATAAAATGGCTTAGAAAAACACAGGCGGTGCAGAGAGGATATCTAAGTCATGTGGTAAGTATTCAATTTATAATAAAGCTAGTTTTCTATTATTTTGTTATTTAATCACTATGGCCATCAGTATGATCCTACTCTTTACTACCATTTTTGCACATTCTCTTTTTGCAGGTTTACTTCTTCCATAACTCTTCCTATAAACGATCATCTTAATTTCTACTCTTTCAGTCTCCACTATATTAATTTTCGGTTCTCCATTTCGCAGCCTCTCATTGTATTCAGTTGCGAACTTCAGTCTACGCTCACCATTCTGTGCTACGGGTCACGTCTTTACCATTTATCTTGCAGTTCCATGAAATATGTCTTTGACACAAAATGTAATCGACTTGACTTTCTTTTCCACTACTCTTGCAAGTCAAAAGGGGCTGTTTCCTTTTCTGAAGAAAAAAAAAAAGGCAAATCGCCAATTGAAAGCCGTCCCAAAGTCTACCACATTCCTCATCATTCCTTTCTTCCAAGCTTCAGCAAATACATATTCTCTCAATCCCTTCCCTGTTTCTACTGACATCCTCATTCAAGTCACCACCCTATCGGGATGCTGTGAAGTTCGTAGTCCAACTGCTCCCAGAATTCTGTCTTTGCTTCCTCTTCGCAGTCTATCTGCAAAAGGATATGCGCACATTAAATTTATCATTTCGTCCCTGTATATCTTAACCCTTTTGAGACAGGGTTGGAAATGTGACGTACACTGTGTGCCACTTTCTTAATCCTCTGCTGTGTAAATACTAATTAAGATAGCGGGATATTTTTTTCTATGCCAAATATGGCTGGACCATATTTTATCCTGATGGTATTTCTTTTTCCTGAGTGTCGAATTTCCCTCTCAAATTTGAGCCCAAAGTTCAAAGTTGGAGAATTTTCTTTTTAGTTTTTTCAGTATAACTTCCTTCGTTTGAGAGATCCACTTAGTACTTGTAAGGTATATACCTCATATGAATACCTATTTTTTAAAGACCAATTTGAACTCCTCTCAATCAGTGTTGCCGACTACGGAAATTAAAATTTTCCTATTTTTCGGCCAAAAAATTCAAAATTTATGTTTTCAAATCCATATCTATACGTTCGAACAAGTCTAACGCCAGTTGAACATCAGTCCTTACTGAACAAAAGCAAGTACAGATCGTTACAATTAGGTAATTAGCGAGCGCACGAAAAATTCGAGTTTCTGTTTACTATAATCTATATATATATATATATATATATATATATATATTTAAATTACAAGCTTGGTTTCTTATCTATCGACATGATACTTGTAGGATATATTTGTGGAGTACCTAAGTTTAATATAGTTTGCATCTGTCTGGTAGTAGTGCTTCCAGTCACAGAAAATTTTTATTCCCGAATATAGATGAAACATTTGGATAATATCCCACTTTTCTCTCTTGTTGGCTACATTGGAACAAACGTACCAGTATTTGAAAGCCTCGTCTTTGGCCAACACAACGCACCACAGAAAGTTTCAATAGGATAAGTAGGAAAGCTGCAGCACCTGCATAACTATTGGCTTTTCTTGCTGAGGCGGAAAGTGTCAAAATTGCGTGTGTACGATGAGAGAGATGTTTCTCTGTCTTTGCATGGCAGCCAACGACTTCATGTTTTCACTGTGCATTGTAGATACACCAAAGAATTTTTGAGGTGACTTGCACACATGTGGCAATACTGCTGCCAGTTCCAAAAAATCTTTTCTGACATACAAAAACTGTTTAGAAAATGAAATGAAATCTCAGTTTTACGTCCCACGGGTATACCGGCTAGGCTAAAGGCGGCGATGATGATAAATGATCGTGGAATGAAGAAAGTGGAAGGAAACGGGGGAACTCTGAGGACACTCACGCACACGAAAAATTGTTTAGAGAAAACCAAGATTTACTAGTTATTCTTTGCAGTGGAGGTGCCTAAGGTTTCAGAAGCACTGTGATATAGTTTTCATATTATACAAATGCTGGCTTTGAGTTTTAACATCCCCTTCAACACTAAAGTTATACTGAACGTGGTCGTACAGCGTAACATGGTATCCGAACCACATGAGCCCCCGTCGGGAATTAAAGCAGTCTCCGCAAGAAAGGACTTATAATAACCATATAACCACGAGGAAAATGCATTTAAACTACTAATATATATATATATATATATATATATATATATATATATATATATATATATATATACACACACACTTTCTCCCACCCACTATCTTTACTTTCTTGAGCACTCTTCTGCTCACCTTTCCATATTCTCTAGTTGATATACATACTTCTTTTTATTGGTAGTGATCTGTCATGGTATCATTTGTGTTATCAGTTCAGATAGCATAATACTCAACATGATCAATAGTGATACACATAAGACGTTTTTTAAAGTTTTCTTTCTTTTTTCACTTTTGTACTTTCTGACAACGAAATATGTTTCGATAGGTAAATGCCATTATTAAATTCTCATAAGTGTTTTTTTCTTCTTTCATAATTTTCATGTAAGTTCATTTTGACTATATACGGGGTGATTATAAATGATTAATCGGATTTGAAAAACATGAAATCTTCAAGTTTTACATCCCATGATTATGACAGCTAGGCTACAAATTATAATGAATGAAATGGTGGAAGAAAGTACGAGGAAACGGGAGAACACCGAGAAAACCCACGAAGACGGTGTTTGTCCACTACAAAGTTCACTTGGTGCGAGCTGGGATCGAACCAAGGACCTCATGCACCAGAGATAAATGCTCTACTACTGAGCCACCTCGGCCCCCTCATCGGGTTTGAAAGGACTGTATTAAAAATTGTATAGCACGTACAATAATAAAATGTACGCTTCCTTTTATCACACAGCTATGCGGTAGTCTGGTTCGTCGCCACTCTAACATTCTTACTTTAATAGTAAATGCAGCTGTTTAATGCGTTCTTGAGGCTCACCCTAATTTGGTAATGGAGGCACATACTCTATCTTTCATATGTCCCCAAAGGAAATGAGAAAATCCTTAATGTTCTCCACATCACCTAATCCAACGGCGTCGGAGTTCTTCGTTCAGGTACCGACGCACTTCAATATGCCAATGGGGCGGTACCCCAGCAGGCTGAAATATGAAGTTATTGGAATCCTCTTTCACATCTACGAAATTCACGCTGTACGGACAACGGAATAACACTTCTCATATTCTAAAACAGAATGCTTTCTGCTCTGCATAACGTCATTTTGGAAACTAGGCTTGCTCTGCTGTCATTATGAGCTAAGATTACGAATATGAGAAATTAAATTTTCAAATGTGTTCCTTTGCTTCATCATTGGTACAAAATATTATTGTATTAATAGTTTTGGACACACCACTTTAAGATGCAATGAATAATTTATAATCACCTTGTATGTTATTTCATGACACTTCAATCATGCAATTCTAGTCATATTTTATAATGCACTAATACACAGTACGAACATACCATAAATAATCCATTTACAACAAAGCTTGAAAAACTTTCTTCTCACGCATGCATCAGTTCTAAAAACTAGGCGCTCCAATAATATAAATCTAATTTGATACATTGACTTACATGTTTCGGTCTTAAATTATCGTTATTGATATAGAAAGCACAACTGGAGCATAATGTTACTGTTTTCGAACACCAACGTTGTCCCATTCTGAAATCTCATCCCTTACTTTGACTCATTGAATTCGAGTCTTACTTCCCCTCCGACCTACTAAAATAAATTCGTCAGACGGAATCCTGTGTGAGTACTTGATGCAGTACTCATATGATTAATCTGGTAGCAACAAATTTTGCTATTTCTACGTAAAATCACACACATTTAATATAAAATAAGGCGAGATAGAAGCCAATACTCGTAGTTCAACGACATTCAATGTATTTGAAATTCAAGATAAATGGGAAACTTCTATACTATTAACTCATCCAAAAATATATAAATCCAAACAGCTGACAGGTAAAAACTATATATATATAAATATGCCAAATTCGTATTTCCAGTTACAATGGTGACCTGGTGCCCAGGAAATTTTGAGCCCTGATTTGATAAAAATTTGTCACCTCTTTCCTGCCTTTACGTAAGACTGACAAATGTGAAGGATTACCAACAATAAAACATCGGATTCATATATATCATATTTATTGTACATGATGATTAGATGTGACAACATGAAAGGAAACATTTAAATACTGTAAATCTATTGGATTTCTTACAAATTGTCACCTCTTACCATCCTTTGGTTGCACAATATTTCTCCTGGTTGGAATTAGTCAAACAAACCGAAGCCCATGTCTTCATCCGACTCCTCTTCGGGCTCTTCCTTCTTCTCTTCTTTCTTGGTCTCTGCTGGAGCACTGGCTGCAGGGGCAGCCGTTGTAGCTGCTGCTGCGGCGGCGAACTTTGATGGATCCTACAATAAACGAAACAAATAATAAACCATTTCCACCGATAGCAGCATAATCAGTTTAAGCAACATCGTCAGTTTGCGACAAGAACATCACTTTACATTTCCTATACGTACGAATAATGATCTGGAAACCTTTTGATTATTATTTTATTATTTTTCTAAAAGATCATCTATACTGGTATTGCTCTACGGTCCTAAATTAAGACAGCAGAAGTAGTTATTCCCCATTTCTCATCATACTGAATAACGCAAAAACAAACAAAATAACCAACTTTAAGTGTGCAGCAGAACCATACTATATAAAGTTCATTCACGAACATGTAATTCAAATTCAAAAATATATTGCACAAAATTATTATTGTTTAGCCTCTAAATAATAATAATAATTTTCATCAAGAAACTAACAGCGGTTCATGAGATAAAATCAAACTGGCAATTTTCGGGAAAAAGCAGGTCTTAATTCTACCAGTGTCTCAGATTCAATATAAATTACTACATTGAAACTATCCAGAAATCAAAACTTGCATTGCATTTATGATACCCAAACGATTAAGAAATGTAACAAAAATTAACATTAATGACGTTTCAAACGAAAGTAAACTAAATTTCTTTTTTATATCCCACGATTATGCCTTTTAAGTTAAAGGGCATGTATGATTCCCGAAAAAGATTATGAAAGAATTGGGGAAATGGGAACGGAAGAACACAAAATTTACGGACACGATGCTGTTTATTACAAACTCTCATGGGCTGGGATCGAACATGGCACTCCTTGTCCCTGATGTGAGTGCCCTATCACTTGAGTCACCATGCCCCCGATATAGATCTAATAAGATGAAATTAGTAACAAATGAAAACAGCTCGTGCAATGAAATAAAATGACTAATGGATATGAATATGTGCAATATATGTTTGCATATACAGTACATGTTAAACTATTTGAATTTAAAACCAGCGAATAGTTTCATCCTGATTTTTTTAAAATTCCTACTTCCCATTGAAATATAGATGAAGAACTTCTAGAACAGTTTCTCTCAGTCTTCACTACTGAGAACAGTTTTTGATTTGTGGGTCACGAACTATGACCACAAAGAGTGATCTTAAAGTAAGGGTGTTCATAAGTGAGATTATAGGGCGCATGTGGCGCCACCGATACACTTTTTTAGGGGGAAGGTGTAAATTCCTTTTCATTCAAAATTGCACAATCGAACTTAGCATGATTAACTTTTTAAAATACATAACTTATTGTCATACCAAAGAAAGAATTCTCTAACGACTGAAAAAACAAAATTGTTGAAGGAGGTGAAGCGAATGATACACTGATTCTGTGTAAAAACAAGACGACAGGAAACTATAAGTGAAATAATCTCTTGTTTATTTCACACGCAAATCATTACCGGAACTTCATTTATTTATTTATTTTTTGACGGAGGGCCGGGTTTTCCTGCCTAGAGGTCTTCATTGAAATAATAAATTTAGAAAAGTTTCTGCAGCACGACTGTCACTGAAATAAAGAGTAATGTCATATGTGCTAAGGTAGCAACTGTTCAATGAGTTCAGTTATTTGACAGGGTATTGCATACAATTTTCGTTCATTAACCAGATTCCTGTTCAAAAATCACCACTGGATGAACTATGCGATGATCTTGAGGTCAACATTCTGGAGAGTCTCCGAAGTTTTCCCCTTATAAGTTACATCTGAAATTTAATTTCCATATCAACAAGCAAAGAATAAAATCCGTAATCTGAGTAGCAAAACAAGAACATAATAATGGCAAAAGTCCACCATTCGGGGCAGGCCACTCTGATCCCGGACCATGTGAACATACGGCTTCACGCTTTCACGACCTTTGCACTTAAAGAGATGTGTAACGTGATTAGTGATTTTCACTCTTCGCCTCGTATTTAAGAAAGGTTGAGCGAATCTCTGACACGCATTTAAGATAGAATGAAAATAAATCTTGCCTTCCTCCTCCCTCCTATGTCACCATAAATCGAACCTATTATCCAGTAGTGGGAGAAGTTTTATCGAGTATGTCACTATGGCTCCAATTATTGTAGTCCTTGATATTATTTTTGTCAAAAGAGCCAGACCATTTTAAAGTTGTACGATACAATAGATGTAATGTTATTCGAAACTAAATTAAGGTTAACAGTAAAAAGGTTCACGCATCAGGAATTTCAATTTTGTCCGATAGATGTCGACCGTTGGAAGATGTCTGCTGCAATCTAATGACGTGATGTGTGACTTCTACGATCTTTGATTCGATAGAAACTGAGACTGGATAGCTACCCTTGAAATCACCACTATCCATGAAGATTTTAACACTAATTCCATTAACGAACTAGGTTGAGACCATCTGTTATCTTTCTCCTGTCCCGGTTTCTCCACCTCTTTTATAAGTCGATCTATAGGGTGTACGGAGAGCCTCAGTATTAAATGGATCTTCACTCTGACAAATCTTTCTCAAAATATTTCATAATGAGTTATAGGTGGTTTAGTCACTTCCAAGTGATAACAAAAAATGAAAGGTCCCGAAAGTTACATTTTCAGTTCCAAACAGCATGTTGCTAGCTAAAGAAAGCATAAGCAGATACATGATCCGTCGGTACTGGAACTGAAAAGTAAATAGCGAACGCAGGTCCGTGATGGGTACGGGGAAACTGATTTATCTTCCTTCATGGTCAACAATTCTTGCTACATGATCTGCCTATTTATTACCAGCCAGTCTCGGAACCCAGCAGTTGTATTTCACATAACTGCGCTATACAGGATTAGTATTGCGTATGTATAAGGTGTGTTCAAAAAGAAATGGACCGAAGGCTTTAATGTGCACACTTGTGATAGAATGGTAACATTGTTGCGTGTGTAACAAATAGGCGTTCCGACAAGAGCACGGAAGTTCACAACCCGCCGCTAGAGGGTCATGTGCAAGCCACGTAACTTATAAAGCCAGCACAAGCAGACGCCAATCGTCCTGCGCAGTCAGTCGTGAGTGTTGGGAGCAGTGCAACAGTGAAATGGAGGCGTCAAAGGAACTTCAAAGAGGTGTTATTCGTTTTCGGACGGCGGAAGGAATAGGGAGTACGGACATTCATCGAAGAATGTCAAGTGTACTGTCAGAGTGTCTACTAAAATTACAAAATGAAATTTCGTGACTTTTTCGTGACCTTTTCTTTACCAAACTACAAAATTTCGTTAACATTCAATAACAGTACTTATATTCTTTAGCACTTTTCCTTATCTCTACTTTCAAAGGCTATTCCCTGGAGCGATAAAAATTTGGTATTTTCTCACCGCTTTCTCTATATCCACTGTATACAGGGTGTCCCAAAAGTAATGGTGAAAAATAAAACAGATTCCTGGCATCAAAACGAGAACAAATGTTTATATGACATACATTCCGGAAATGGACAAGAGCGGAGCTAGACAATTTCGAATGTGGGGAAAAAGGAACTTGCCGATTTACAAAACCGCATTGAAGATGCGTGTGAACAGTTACGCAACACACCGGGAGTAATGGAATGCATTCGAAACTCACGATTAGCACGTTACATAGATGTGGAAGGACAGCATTTTGAACATCTGTAGGTACGTTTATTGTTAGCACGTATGACCTAAAGTTCATTCAACGAATCTTCTGATCCTGATGTAAACATTGCAGAATTGTATTACTCCGCCAGTCATCGGATGATTGGCTATCGGTCAGCGCTTCTTTCGAGAAGCACGTGCTTGTACCCTGTCGTTTTTTTTTTTTTTTTTTTTTTTTTACTTATTCCCCGCATGTGACCATATCGTTAACTGTGATTCGCGCTAAAGTTGGGTCAAAACCACTTTCAATGCATGCGTATTCTCTTTTATTGTATTAATTCAATTCTTCTACAGTTCTTAGATAAAGTGTTGTTTCTGTTGTCTAATTCTAAGGAATTTTGGTATTGAGCCTTATAAGCAAGGACTATTTTCTTCCGCCGCATGGGTGTTCTAAGGCTCTCTAACCAATAAAATCAAACAATCACCACGTGTATTTGTTTACATGAGGTACTGAACGTTCCTTGAATAAACTTTAGTAGTTTGTAGTGCTACTCTGTGTAAGATTGTATGTTACAAAAACAGCACATCGTTGTAGATTCTGCCTGTTATTTCATTACAGGACATGACGTTATACTTGTTCTTATTTCTACCCTCTTTCTGCAAGTTTCTATCCGGCATATCCATTGAGATTATGCAGCCGTCCTAAGTGATCTTTGCTTTGACCCCCCATTGTACATGTGTGTGCAACCGTGCCATGGATAACTTTTTTCAGTATGGTTTCCATCTTTACTGCACGTTTCATTATCCCCTACCGTACAGACATTCAGCGAATCCCTAAATGACATATGGAGAATCTCTGACGCGTTATGTATCATTTCAAGCCGATATGATTTTTATGTCTTTCTGAACCCCATTCCTAGCTCCTATCATTATCCCGCTGGCAGGTGGTGAAGTTCCTTCCACAACACATTCAAAGCTGTCGAACTCGCCTTTGTGCATTTCTGAACTGTATGTCATATAAACATGTTTTTCTTGTTTTGTTGCCAGGAATCTGTGGTTTCATTTTTCGCCATTATTTTTGGGATCTAATATATATAAAGTTCACAGAATTATGTAGGATATGCTGTAGTCTTTTAAAGAAGTAAAAAACTTATGCGTGTATTGGCATTTGGCAAAATTTCCCTTGTATAGTTTAACCCTTTTAAGTTTTTTCGGTCCTTTTCGACCGATATTGTAGTGTCTTAAAGATTCGATTAAAAGAGAACTAAGAATGCTATTTAGTTCCTTTTTTTTTTCCCCAAGAGAGGAGACATTCAAGAAAGCCTTGGAAGGGTCTATACGCTTCCGAGCGTCAGAACACAGGGGAGTATGATGTCATCATTTTACAAATTCCCTTTTTTTTTACTGAGGTCTAACTTCAACATTTTTTGGTGAGCTTCTCTTTAAGCCTAGAATCCTAACACTTTCCCTAAACAATCAGTTTTTATGAGAATTTTTTCGGATCTCTTCGTCAACATAGAAGGGGGCTTCAGAGGGACAAAAGGGTAAAAAAGGGATGTTTTTTGACCAAAAATCCCACTATCGTGATTCTTGCTTCGCTCGGCTACATGATAGGGACATTTCAGTAGTACTTTCTGAAAGCCTACTCGATTCTGAAGAGAACGACGTATGAATCACCATCCTACGATAATTAGGGACGTGTCAGGAAATTTTTGAAGTTTGTAGAGTATCCTTGGGAAATTTCGGAAATATTCGCAGAAGAGAATAATATTTTTCCCGTCCTTAGTATTGAAGATAGGAAATTGGTGTTTGGCACAAGTAATTAGTACACTACGTAGTATTTTTGAAAGTGATTTCCAGATCTCTATGTTTACAGAGAGGACCAGAGGGCCCCAAAACGGGAAAAAAGGGATTTTTCAGCAAAAATCCCTATTTACTCAATTTTTCTCTCCTTAGGGACGTCCGAGGAACATGAGGGTAATACAATCTGGAACCCTGCTCTATTCTGAAGAGAATGATGTTATGAATCGTGATCCTACGATAATTAGGGACGTGTCAAGAAATTTTTGTATGCTGGGACATTCTGGGAATATTCCCAGAAGAGGAAAATATTTTTCCCGTCCTTAGTGTTGAAGATACGAGATTGGTATTTGGCACAAGCAATTAGTACACTACGTAGTATTTTTGAAAGTGATTTCTGGATATATCTGTTTACCCAGGGCCGCGTCAGAGGGCTCCAAACCGGAAAAAAGGGACTTTTTCAGCAAAAATCCCTATTTTCCTCAATTTTTCCCTCCTTAGGGATATCCGAGGGACATGCGGGTGATACCATCTGAAAGGCTTCTCCATTCTGAACAAAACGACGTATGAACCATAATTTTACGATTATTAGGGGCGTGTCAGAAATTTTTTAAAATTTGTAGGGTGCATGTTAGGGAAATCTTGGGCGTTTTTTGATGCTCTTTCAACATGGGTAAAAAATTTTCCCGCCCTTACTATTCAATACAGGAAATTCAAATTTGTCACAAGTAATTAGTACACTACGTAGTATTTTTCCAAATTTTTGGAGGTTTGTGCGCAGACCCGGTAGAGCCTCAGGGGACCCCAAACTTGGATTTTTTTTTTTGTAAAAAAATCCCGATTTTCCCCTCAAATAATTCTCTTCTGGCATATTATAGGGACATGTAAGTGATACCGTTTAAAAGGCTGTTCCATTCTGAGAAAAACGAGGTATAAACCATGATCCTAGGATAAATAGGGATGACGCTGTTGCTGATTATCTGAGACTCAAGAAAAACGCCTAAAAAGGCGAGAATTTAAAAGGGTTAAAAAACTACCACGTTTATAAAAGCGTATTGCAAAAACGATTTTTTACTGGTTCTGTATGTCTTCAGGAAGACAAGCTTACCACTGTAGTTCAACAATTCATTATGTTTAACTAAAAGTTGTACAAAAAAAACTAGGAAAACATTACTATGAAGGAAACATATGCATGTTACATATCAATTTTCTCAGGAAAGTGTGATCTTGTAAGTGGTTCTTTTCAAATAGCTGCATTTTTCACACAGCTCTTACTGTACTACTAGGAAATGACGTATTTTCCAAGTACTCTCGAAAGCGGGGCTATTTGGAAACAGCACATTGTGGCTGTTGGGAAACTTCAGTCTCAGTAAAATTTTGTTATGACTGCAGGAAAACTTTACATGGACTAACAAGGGAAGAGAGGGAGATTATATAAAGAAGTGGAATATGGTTTATACACCAATCGAAAACACTAGTGACGAACCTGTAATAAAAAAATTTCCGAATGCATATACTCTGCGTTATATGAATATACAGGGTGTCCAAAAACCCCGTTGCCACCTCTAGAAATCGCAAACGGTAAGCCAGATGCTAAAACAGGAAAACATGTGTTTGATCATTTTAAAAATCCAACTTATCAAAGCAAAAAGTGTTGTCCCAGGGCCACCCGCATGGTTCCAAGCGGTATCCAACTCAAAATTTTTGGTTTGAATCATTTTATACTTGATAATCCAGGCAACGAGCTAGTTCTACTTAGGTGTACTAAAAAATGTCAAATGTTAATTCTTTTCTCTTCTTTATTTCGTAATTTAATTTTGTTTATTTCTTTTCTTTATTTCTTAAATTAATTTTGGTTTATTATATTTAGTTATTTAGACATTACTAGGCCCAAAGAGCAGAATCTCACAGTAGGAGCATTTCCTTTCTTTCCGTTGAGTCCAAGAATTAAAACAAACAAACCCGACTACAGAGAGAAGAACTAAAACACAAGATGTTTGCAGTGTTATCGTAAAGCGTTCAAACTTGTTCCATCTGTTTTCATTTAACAGCAGTTTTCAAACGATATGCTACTTGATCTCCCTTGATGTGAAAATTTTGAGTAGGACCCCATCTGGAGCAATGCGGAGGACCCTGGGTCAAATACTTTTATTTTCAATCATTGGATTTTTGGTATGATGACACCAGGGGTGTAGCCAGCAGGTTTGTGGGGGGGCCGTCGTTTTTGAGGGGGGGCAGCTACAACGTACAAAGCCAAAAAATGTGTTGCTGCTAATGTTTTTGACGCCTGAAAGAAAGGAAAATTTTGGTTTCCTTCTGGAAAACTAAAACCACTATTTTAGCTTATTATTATTATTATCCATAAATTATATTCAAGATAGTTTTTATTATGCTTAATCAAGAACTACTCTCCGGGACCAAACGCTATACTTTTGTGCATAACTATAAAGGTAACCAAGAAAGTTCTGTCTCTTTTCGTGGAGGTCTGTGTTCAATTGGACCCCACACCGTGAGTTGAATGCAAGTGGAGATAAGGCGAACGTCAGTTGTTGGTGTGGGTAAATCCAACATACTACCTGGTTGTGGCAATTCAGACACACCGTGAACTTGCGTAAAGACAGAGGGAACATGGGACATCCACAGAGCGTCATAATAGAATGTGTGCTGAACGAGTTCAAATGGAGGTCAAACGCCGCTGTAGCGGGACAGAAGATATGCCAGGCCTTTGGTGAGGGTGTCGTGACGACGCGGACATTGCAGTGATGATTTAACAAGTTTAGGGACGATGATGAAACACCCGAAAACACCACGTGCCAGAATACCAACACATGTACAAAGAGGAACTGGGACTACAATTCAATGTGTGGAGAAACCATTCGACAGCACATCCATCAACTTGTGAAGCACTACAAGTTGGGTCCATGGGTCTCACATATTTTGACTCTGGGCCAGAAGGGAACGCGGCAGTCGCCTGTGTTTATTTACTGTTTCTGTACGGAGCCATTTCTGTACAGGGCGTTGACATGTGATAAAAAGTGTGTCCTATACGAAGCTCCACGGCGCCGTCATCATTGGTTAGCAACCTATGAACCGATTTCAAAACAGCCAAAACCAGCACTGTACCAGAATAAGGTCCTTCTGTGTGTTTGGTGCATCTTGCATCGGGAACTGCTACCAGCTGGTGAGAGAATTAATGCAACTGTGTAGTGTCAGCAGTTGAGCTGTGCTCAACAAAAATTCAAAAACTTTGGAGCCATCACTTCTGAATTGCAAATGGATCCTCATTTACGGGACAACGCTAAGTCCCACATGGCTAGGATGACTCAGGACACATTTTCCGCCTTGGATGGGAAACAATATTGCAACAACTATATTCCCCGGGTATTGCACCACCCGATTATCACCTGTTCCATTCTTTGGACAATCACCTTAGAGGACGCCAGTTCCCTAGTAAAAGTCCAAAATGCACCTCATACTTTCTTCGTTTCACGGCCCACCACGTTCTACCGCGATGGATTCCATGGCCTTCCAGAACGTTTTCAGAAGGTCGTCGATGCTGATGGGGACTATTTTTGATCTTCAAGGTTAGGTGACATATCGATTTTCGAAGGTGGTGGGTGAAAGAGCAACAAAACTTTTCTTGGTTACCTTTATATTTAAATTTAAGGCCTTGTATACAGAACTTATCTACACAAGATTGATTTTCTTTGAAATTTCACTTAATTTCTTGACGGTTCCCAGACAAAAACATTTATTTATTATTCGTGACTAAAAAAACAATTATTTTATTACACTGAGTAGAAATAAATGAGAGAGCGAATGAAATCCAAACTGAATAAAAGCATTGTTTCTCACCAAATTTTCTATTCTTTGTCTTTTAAAACACCTGTTAAAGCATATAAAAATATACTGTACTTACAAATCAGTTTAGTGCCTTTAGTTTTTTGGCTGTATTTGTAGTACCTTGTTAAAACGTTTGTCTTCAAACTGTCAAATATAAATCGCAGTAAATTGTGTAACCTGCTGTCACAAAAAAGTATCCTATTTTTCGATCGGTATAAGGAAGAGATTTTTTCGATCGTTATGGAAAAACAATATTTCTCCATAGTATTTTACCATAAATTATTAATTGTCAATAAACTTTGTTACTTTTAAATGAATGAAGCGAGATAATTTTTCTATGATGTTATAAAAGCTGGTCATTTGGGGAGGGGCAGTAAACCATTTGGGGGGCCTGGCCCCAATGGGCCCCCTTTGGCTACACCCCTGGATGACACTTTTTTTTTTTTCTGTTTTGACATCTGTCTCACTGCTTGTCTCTTTGCTTTGATACGTTGTACTTTTAAAATGATCAAACACATGTTTTCCTGTTTTGGCATCTGTCTTCATCTCCGTTTGCGACTTCTAAGGGTGGCACCGGACTTTTTGCATATTCATATAACTCGCAGAGTATACAGATTCGGAAAATTTTTATTACAGTTTCGTAATAGGCGTCATTAGTGCCTTCGATTTGTGTATAAACCTTCTTCCATTTCGATATATATAATCTTCCTTTCATCCCTTGTAAGCTGTAGAAACATCACAAGGAAAATTAATTGCAATAAATAAACAAGAGGTAGTATGAAAAAGAAAAAAACTTACCAAGTAGCCCCAGTTTACAGTACATCATACTACTCGTTTGCGTACTTCTCCCCAAAAAATAAAATAAGCATTTTTTTTTTTCGTTTCGAACCGCCATCTTCTCTACAAAATTTCATTTTTAAAAACATGGCAGGAGCACTAGTGGTTAGTACCAGTGAGAATAAACGAGGTTTCGTACGTACTATCCTACTAAGGTAGCACAATTATTATGCATCCTGTAACCAATCTACACAAGGCTTAATTTGTCTGGTTTCAGAAGGCACCGCATTACTGCAAAATACAATATCTTCTCTATAGACAAATATGTTCCCTCATGGTGTTGTTCGATTCAGTAATCCATGGCTTTCACCCAATTTCAGAAATTCTTCCTCTTTATTAGCATATAAATCAGTAGTCGAAGTGAGACGGAATGCGGTGGTATGCCATACCGTCTCTGGTTTTTCAGTGATGAAGACATACCGCCTCTGGATTTACGGTGATCAAGATATACCATCACTGGAAAGTGAATGCTAATATACATCTTTAATAAATTCATTTTTATACACAGTAATTGACTAATAGCTTTGTACGTCAAAGATTTTAAGTTGGCAACACCAACATTTTTATTATCTTTTTCCTAATACTTTTATTTTGTTTTTAAAATGAGGTATATACGAAGAAGTTCACCCCTTGCTCCTACGCAAGTATTCGTGTTGGTTGTGTTTGGGGTAGCCAACCGTCCAGTATTTTACCGGACAGTTCGGTGTTTAACTTCCTTCTCCGGTGTCCGGTACGAGCTCAAAGCATGATGTTAAATTCCGGTAATTTTTCATCTTAATAGTTCTATTCTCTCTCCTATTCAAATTATTTTGGAATGACGAAAGGAATCGTTTGTCGATGAATATGGTTAAAGCTTGTAATATGCATTGATATCGATCTTGCGCGGAATTTACTGAGGAGTTGAAGGCAGGAAAATTTACTGCACTTAAAACTGCTGAAGTTCAACAAAAGTACATTTTCAAGAGCGCAGCTAGCACTGCTTCATTTTGTGCATGTCAATTATATTGCTAATTTTCTTTTCTTTTTTGTTTTAAATACGGTGTATTATTGATGGTAGACTTCAAAAATTACGTGTGCGAATTTAACCAAAACTGGATTAAGAAAATTTAACAAATGCTTCAAAAGTAACTGGAGTTATTAAATTCGAATTCCGAATCACTCAATTCTATGTGAAGTAACCTTTTTCATGTTGTTCACATTTTTGACGAGCAATGATGTCACAATCTTAAGGTTCCTGTGAACTCCCCCTTGTCCAAGCACTTCGCCTTTTCTCCACCAGATGCTCACTTTTTCATTTAGCAATCAGTGCTGGTACCTCTACTGGGAAGAACTGAAAGATCGTACCGCTCAGTTTGAATGTGTCCAGGATATCCACACTTGAAGTGGGCGGGGAGAGGAATCCAACAGTTTTTTTTTTTTTCGTGCACCTGCAGTCAGTCAGAGTCTATTTATACAAGCCGTGTTGTTCAGCCGCAGGGCAAAACCTCACCCATTGATGAGTAACATAAATCTTTTCTTTTTGCAGGTAGGAATAGAGTTTTGTACGAAAAACGGGAATTAGGTTGCAGAGAACGTCATTCACATCGCGTTGACAAATTATCTTTCGTACGTTTATCACATGAAACTCTTTTCTTTTTTTGATTATTACCAGAATATGAGATAAAAAGAACCTAAATGGTTCTTTGTATACAGAAAACAGACAAAAAATACTAATATTTTCTTACATATCAGTATTGTATGATTTTTTTTCTGAAGTGTATGATGCATGAAAAATGGACAAAATGAATTTTGACTTTTCTATTTGTCCCTATCCTTCTGAGTAGAGAGAATGATATGGCGCAACTAAAGGGCCTGCAGGGCCCGCAACATTAAGAGGCCCAGAACAGAAAGAGGCCCATTTCAGTTTCGAAGTTAAACTTTATAATGTTAAGATGTTAAAAATTATGTGATGTTCCAACTATATCTCATTTTTACCTATGAAGACGGTAACACCTGAGCGATTATTTAGTAAATTAAATGCCAACAAAACTTTTACTGACCAGCGAAAACATTATGACCACTCGCTACTTTTTCAACGAAATCATCGGGCTGAGATAAGAGCTACAAGGCATAACACAACCGCGCGCCAAACACGACAAGAAATCTCACTCGATTAGTCAGTGTGATGCTTGTGCCTTGAATGGGGAAAGACGACGATATATCAGGGTGACTAAGTGGCTGGGAGCTTCATTTCGGAAACAACGCGACTTGTCGAGTTTTCGCGATCTGCCGTGCTTATGTATTTCAAAGATGGGAAAAGAACAGTGAAACCAGCATCGAACCAAACAACAAAAAGTGGGACGACCACACCTCATTAAAAATGTCGGATGTCGTAGACTCTCGAATTTGGTATAACAGAATAGACGAAAACTATAGCACAATATAATAATAATAATAATAATCTATATATATAAAAGAGAACGTACAAAATCCTTTGTCCGCTCATCACGCTAATACGGCTGAACCAATTTCTTTCATTTTTGGGGGGTTATTAGGATTTGGACCCTAGATGGTTTTTATCATATCACTTTAATTTTTAATTACCAGTGTCTTGAGATAATTGACCATTCAAGTGTCCATAACGTACAAATCCTTTGTTATTAGTTCATCATAGGTAAAAATAAACGTATTTATATGCAACCCGCATGACCGTGTCACTCGGCGGGTTAACATAAATGACAGGCGATATACAGCGGAAAATAGCTTGAATCTTCTGTTTAAAATTTTTTAATTGATTTGCTTATTTTTACAGACACTTTTACAATATGCCAGCACCGGGATGACCGCAGCGAAGCGGGGCGGGTTAACATAAATGACAGGCGATATAATGTTAAGATTTACTGCAATCTTCTATGGTTTTTATCATATCACTTGAAAGCGAAAAAGTAAAAATTATCTAAGTAACAAAGTTTATTGCGTTCCGGGGTGACCGCAGCGAAGCGGGGTGAACGCTGCTAGTAATAATAATAATAATAATAATAATAATAATAATAATAATGTGCATTTTTAGCATATGAGCAAGTTGTGACTCACTAGATAGAACATAGAAAGTCAAAACTGTTCTCTGTAAATTTTACGTGACTCATGAATGTGGAAAGAGGGTTCCGTTTAACATTTTTGCGGGGAGGCCCATTCGTCCTTACTTACGCTACTGAGAGAATGTAAGGTAAAATAATAACACCAATATATATATATATATATATAGATAGATAGATAGATAGATAGATAGATAGATATAGATAGATAGATAATCCTGCGCAACAGTCCCTTGTGATCTGAGCCTGCAGCGGGCTTATGTTAGTAGTAAGCACAACCACACCCAACGTCGCCGGCTGTCTAGATTGAAGTCCGCTATCTTTTAGTTTCCCAACTTTTCTCTCGATATTTGGTCAACACAGAAATGTTTGAGTGCCACACCGGGAATTAATCCCTGGACGATGCACACCGTATCACTTTCGCTAATCATTTGGTAAAATTCAGGTTAGGGTGGTACTGAATTAATTTTGGAATATGCCATTTCTCATAAGGTAAAGTTCAAAAGTATTGTGACATAATTAAAAAGCTCATTATCAACCACGTATTCTTGCCTCTAATATCTCTAAAAGTTTTCGAGTTA
This sequence comes from Thermobia domestica, assembly GCF_964235325.1. Classification (NCBI taxonomy): domain Eukaryota; kingdom Metazoa; phylum Arthropoda; class Insecta; order Zygentoma; family Lepismatidae; genus Thermobia; species Thermobia domestica. The sequence continues at coordinate 222,801,124 of NC_137461.1, read as the reverse complement.
TGTGTCAAAAATGGTTGAAACACTTGAAGTTAGTTTAGTAACTTGAAGAAGATAGTGGACTTATACATACATGATTAGAATTGCTCCAATTTTTATTTTTATTCTTCTTTCTCGTAAAGAAATACAAAATCATAATTTCAACCATTTTGGTACATTTTTCATAATTTGAAGCGCGAACAGCCGGTTTCTTTCCTTACGTTTTGAACTTGGGATTTATATTCTTCTTGTCACTTATCGTGAAAGTCATATAATAACATGGGTCACAAAGCTAGAATATCTTATGCGACAGAGGTAATGACAATTTTTGTCATTTCATCTCTCAAGATCTGTTAAATTTGACATTTATTGAATGATATCGGTTTTAAAATACGAATAAATTTTTCGCAATAAGGTGCGTATAGTGGTCGTAAGAAATGGCAAAAGCTACCACTGACCTTTATAGTTTGACTCATGCTTTTTCGATCATGGTATTCCTCTTAAATTTTGCAAAGGACAGTATCATTTTAATTATCTTAACCTAATTTCCTAAAGCATCTCATTCGTACGCTAAAAGAAAGATTTCTATTTTTTATGTATAAGAATTCAGGGGATGCAAATTTATTCAAAATTCCTTTACAATTAAAGCCGCCTAAACAGATATTCCTTCGAGATTTCTGTATTTTGAAACCAATTCACGATTTCAGTTCTTTGTATTTACTTGTTTCCATGTTTATTTATATCAATACTGTATGATCAGTTCCCAGAATTATTTTAGTTCCCCGGTAAATCCATTTATAACAAGCTCCAAATACTGCTACAATTTTAATGTGGTTTCAGGAGAATCTGCATATCTCATCCTTTTGTTACTCTCTATATATTCATCTACTACGTAAACAAACATCAGTGAAAGAAAGAGGCTGAGAGCTAACATGTGCTCCGTGAGGAACGTTGTCATACCTTGCACTGATATATCTAGAGAGTCTAGTGTTGCCATGAGACGAAACGAGACAAGACGAGACTTCTGGCTGTGTCGTCTCGTCTAGAAAAGATGTGTCCGTCTCGTCTCGTATCGAATGGTTCTGTCTCGTCTCGTGGCAACACCAGAAAGGCTGAGGCCCACAAAAGAACTGTTAAACCAAGTGGTTAAAATTATAGCTTTTAACCTAGTTTGGTTAACAGAGCACAACACAAAACACGACTGCAATCCTCCAGCAACGACTGCTTAGTTTCGACTGAACCCGTAATTACTTCGATAGGAACATTTGTCAATACCGTCAGTACAGACGAAAGGCAAGATTTCCCCATTTATTCTGATATCCTTTTTTCAGAACCCCTGGCGCCACTTCAACAAATAAGGAGGCCTATGTAACTTTCCCATTTAAAAAATGGTTTATCTTCAAATAACAGCATAAAAGGATAAAAAAGATAAATTTTATTGTCAAATCAGAATCTTTTTCGAAACTCAGTGTCGAGAAAGGCTGACACGTTTCTGTCTTGGTTCGGAACGAGAAAGACCATGAAACAATAGTTAGTTACTGATAACATTGCCACTTCTACGCATACTTGTACTTCTATTAAAGGATTTTTATACGTAGATATCTCCCCCAGCCCCCGGAATAAAATCTTCTGAAACACTGATCTCAATGAACGCTTTACATTGTATTTGAATCTGGAGCACTATCACAAAATAATTAAACTTGAATCTATTGAAAAATGGAAGTGAAAGCTGTTTGTAAGAATCATTTTTAAAAAGTGCTTTAGGTATTCCCTGTTCTTTGTAGGGTTTGAAACGTTGAATCATTTGGATCATTTGAAATAATAAAAGATGGTATACATTTCGAAGGCAAATAATTTATTCCGAGTTAATAAATTTTTAAGCAAATTCAGAAACTGTGTTTGTATTTTTCGAGACACGAGACAAGACGTTTTACGAAACGTTTCGTATTGTATCGTGTCTCGCTTCAAAGAGTCCTGTCTCGTCTCGTTGCAACACTAAGAGAGTCTTACGCATTCTCTTTCCAAGAAAATGAGCTAGAAACTTGAAAAGCACATTCAGTCAATTGTTATCATAGAATATACTATGGGCATAGCCGCTGATGTGTAGAAGGTGACACAGGCGGAATTTGTTTTTGGCGAGTTGGAGCCGTTGGGCTGTATTATTTGGATTGGAAACATTGGTTCAAAAATATTTTACATTCAGCATACATACATATACACATATCATACGCACACACACACACATACGTACATGTGTGTTACATATACTTTAATTAATGTGTGGATCTAAGGACAAGGTCCGGTTCCCCCACCCAAAAACCGCCTCTGGGAGGTGGATTGGAAGCGCACCCCTGAAACATAGAATTATGCTAATCGTAATCTTCTGAGATAGACTACCCCTCGAGGAATAAGTAAATAAATAAAAATAGTTTATTAATGTTTATCTTCCGTATACGATTAATTGAAAAATTTTAGTGTCTCAACAATGAGAGCCATATACAGGTGATCCGGCGTTCCTGGCGGAACTTCCCTAGTTGCGGACAAAATTTCATACTATAAACTCTTTTCGGCTCTCTCCCTCACGGTAGTTTTTTTTTTTTTTTAATCTATTATCTACTCCCTTGGAGTAAATGTTGCTCTGTATTTTCACGGGCTTGCAACCGTCAGAATAAATATCTTGGCTGCCTTCCCAGCTACCCAATCAGCATGCAATAGATACATGCAATAACAATCAAATCCCACACAAACTACTCTACCCATCAAATATTTTAACATGGAAAGTTCTTTTACGCAACGTATTTCGTTTGTTTAAAATGGAATAGACCTAAATACATTTTTTTTTTTAAAGTTCTTCTGGAGATTCGATAGCGAGACCGCTCACATCAAAAAATGAGAGAATTAGTGCTCTGACAATCTGGTAGAAATACAACATGCCATATATACATTACTGTGATTACATTGCTATTTATTCAATGATTATTTTGCTTAGAGTTTTCTTACTCTCCAGGGTACTCTTCAAGGATATACAATTACTCTTTACTTATGTCGCGAAAAAATATTCAGCTTGCAAATTTATTTCGAGAACTTCTCATTCCCTAATACATGTTTATACTCTCAATTTGTGCGTACAACCGACAGAATCTCAACAGAGTTCAAATGTGAGGTGTCTGCTGTGAAACAAAGGTCAGTTATATGGGAGGGGAATTTAGAGTGCAGCTCTAGGAACGCTGTGGGCTTTTAGAGTGTAATTCTAGGAACGCTGTAGGGGGCCATCCCGCTCCACCTGAGACGAAAAAAAAAAAAAAGAACGAAAAGAAATCTGGCGGCACACAACTAATTCACACTGGTTACAAAGCAGGCACAACAAAGTTCTGAATGAAATATGTTTATTTTTTTTGCACTATTCCATTTTCCGAACAATAACATTTACCGATGACTTGTTAGCCCCTCCACCACAGCCACCATGAAAACAAATTCAATCGGAATTTGGCCAGCTCGTTTGATCACGAATAATTATCGTTTGATCCCAAGCATAATGACGTATTACACACAATTTGGCTAGGGCTTGTTAGCCCTTGATAATCGGCATGTACCATTCCATAGACATTTCAATCGTAAATAGGTAAGCAAAGTTTCGTTAGTTTCTGGTAGAAAGTATGACAGATAAAGTTGATTGTTTATTTAACAATGGTGGCCTCTAACAATGAAACTAACAACAACAACTGAAATCGACAAGTACCATTTCATAGATAACTCAGTGGTAATCCGATGGGTGTGCCAAGTTTGGTCAGTTTCTGGTACAAAATATAGCAAAGTTGATTCTTTGTTTAACGATGGTGGCCTTCAACAATGAAACTAACAACAATATGTGGAATCAACACGTACTATTTCCTAGATATTTCAATCTTAAATGGGTGTGCAAAGTTTGGTTAGTTTGTGGTAGAAAGTATGTAAGATAAAGTTGATTGTTTATTTAAGAAAGAAAAAATCCAATGATTGTTTATTTAACAATGGTGATCTTCAACAATGAAACAAAAACAATATGTGAAATCGACACATACCATTCCATAGATATTTCAATCTTAAATGGGTATGCAAAGTTTGGCCAGTTTCTGCTAAAAAGTATGGCTGATAAAGATGATTGTTTATTTAATAATGGTTTCCTCTAACAAGAAAACTAACAACAATATGTGAAATCGACACGTACCATTCCATAGACATCTTAATCGCAAATGAGTGTGCCAAGTTTGGTTAGTTTGTGGTAGAAAGTATGGCAGGTAAAGTTGTTTGTTTATTTAACAATTTAGAAATCCATCGATTGTGTATTTAACAATGGTGGTCTTCAGCAACAAAACTAACAACAATACATGAAATCGACACATAGCATTCCCTAGATATTTAAAACTTAAATTAGTGTGCAAAATTTCGTCAGTTTCTGGTAGAACGTATGACAAAGTGAATTGTTTATTTAACAATGGTAGCCTATAACAATGAAACTAACAACAATTTGTGAAATCGGCAGGCACCATTCCCTAGATATCTCAGTTGTAATCCGATGGGTATGCCAAGTTTGGTCAGTTGGTGGTAGAAAGTGTGGCAGATAAAGTTGATTGTATATTTAACAATGGTGGCCTTCAACAATGAAACTAACAACACTATGTGGAATCCACACGTACCATTCCCTAGATATCTCAATCTTAAATGGGTGTGCAAAGTTTCTTCACTTTCTGGTAGAAAGTACGGCAGATAAAGTTGATTGTTTACTTGACAACGGTGGCCTCTAACAATGAAACTAACAACAATGTGTGAAATCGGCACGAACCATTCCATTGATATCTCAATCGTAAATGAGTGTGCCAAGTTTGGTTAGTTTGTGGCAGAAAATATGACAGATAAAGTTGACTATATTTAATAATGGAGAAATCCAACGATTGTGTATTTAACAATGGTGGTCTTCAACAATGAAACTAACAACAATATGTGGAATCCACACGTACCATTGCCTAGATATTTCAATCTTAAATGGGTGTGCCAAGTTTGGCCAGTTTGTGGTAGAAAGTATGGCAGATAAAGTTGATTGTTCATTTAACAATGGTGGCCTCTAACAATGAAAGTAACAACAATAAGTGAAATCAACACGCACCATTCCATAGATATCTCAATCGTAAATGAGTGTGCCAAGTTTGGTTAGTTTGTGGTAGAAAATATTACAGATAAAGTTGACTGTATATTTAGTAATGGAGAAATCCAACCATTGTTTATATAACAATGGTGGCCTTCAATAATGAAACTAACAACAATATGTGAAATCGACACATAGCATTCCCTAGATATTTCAACTTTAAATGGGTGTGCAAAGTTTGGTCAGTTTGTGGTAGAACGTATGGCCGTTAAAGTTGATTGTTTATTTAACAATGGTGGCCTCTAACAATGAAACTATCAGCAATATGTGAAATCGACCCATATCGTTCCATAGATATCTTAATCTTAAATGAGTCTGCAAATTTTGTTTAGGTTGTTGTAGAAAGTGTGGCAGAAAAACTTGATTGTTTCTTTAACAATGGTGGCCTTCAACAATGAAACTAACAACAATATGTAAAATCGACACATACCATTCCCTAGATATTTCAATCTTATATGGGTGTGCAAAGTTTGGTCAGTTTCTGTTAAAAAGTGTGGCACATAAAGTTGATTTTTTATTTAACAATGGTGGTCTCTAACAATGAAACTAATAAAAATAAGTGAAATCGACACGTATTGTTTCATAGATATCTCAATGGTAAATGACGGCGCCAAATTTGATTAGTTTTTGGTAGAAAGAGTGTAAGATAAAGTTGATTGTTTATTTAACAATTTAGAAATCCAAAGATTGTTTATTTAACAATGGTGGCCTTCAACAATGAAAGAACAACAATATGTGAAATCGACACATACCATTCCATAGATATCTCAATCGTTCATAAGTGTGAAAAGTTTGCTTAGTTTGTGGTAGAAATTATGACAGTTAAAGTTAATCGTTTATTTAACAATAGAGAAATCCAACGAATGTTTATTTAACAATGGTGATCTTCAACAATGAAACTAACAACAATATGAGAAAACGACACATATCTTTCCCTAGATATTTTAATCTTAAATGTGTGTTCAAGGTTTGGCCAGTTTCTGGTAGGAAGTATGGCAGATAAAGTTGATTGTTCATTTAACAATGGTGGCCTCTAACAATGAAAGTAACAACAATAGGTGAAATCGACACGTACCACTCTATTGATATCTCAATCGTAAATGAGTGTGCCAAGCTTGGTTAGTTTGTGATAGAAAGTATGGCAGATAAAGTTGATTGTTTATCTAACAATGGAGAAATCCAACGATTGTTTATTTAACAATGGCGGCCTCGAACAATAAAACTAACAACAATATGTGAAATCGACTGGTACCATTCAGTAGATATCTCAGTTGTAATCCGATGGGTATGCCAAGTTTGGTCAGTTTGTGGTAGAAAGTGTGGCAGATAAAGTTGATTGTTTCTTTAACAATGGTGGCCTCTAACAATGAAACTAACAACAATATGTGGAATCCACACGTACCATTCCCTAGATATTTCAATCTTAAATGGGTGTGCAAAGTTTGGTCAGTTTCTGGTAGAAAGTACGGCAGATAAAGTTGATTGTTTACTTAACAATGGTGGCCTCTAACAATGAAACTAATAACAATATCTGAAATCGACACGTACCATTCCCTAGATTTTGTAACGTCCATTAACCAGATTATATCCGTTTTTGCTTAATTTTTGAACTGTTTATTTTATATTTGATTGTTTTAATTTTATTAGTTGTATATGTTAACATTGGTGACGGTGGCGCCATCTATCGTTTTAGACACAAACTGTTTGGACGTTCTGAATAACCTTAAGAGTATATAGTATTCCTCGAGGGTGTCCGGTGTTTCCACTTGCAAAAGTTGGCAACCCTAGTTGTGTTGATTGCACATCTGGCTCATATAACAGAAAGGGATGAGTCCGTTAGGCTATGTAATCCGTGTCGTGGGCCATCCAAACAAAGGGCAGTGTACTGAAAATGACTTGTTTAAACTGAGATCGGAAAGTATCGTTATGAGTTCAAGGGAACTTCTTTAGTGTCTGCAATTATAAAGAAATACGTAACTGAGTCCGGTATTTACGAGAGAAATATAGTGTAAGCTATGAAAAAAAATCTGTTGTTTTGCTTAAGTCCTTTATTGTTAAATCTGTTCTATTGAATATTGTTTTATATTTTATTGTGCCATATTCAATTGTTTCTTTCTTACGTACATGTCTTGCTTTAATACATATAATTGTCGTGTTTTGAGCATAGGTGGATTTAGGGTTTGTCTGCTGTGGGGGCGGACCTTCCGGAGGTCTGGAATAATTCTCAATCGAATGGGGGGTCCGTGAGTTCTTCCGCAGGAAATTGTTTTAAAAACTCTGCTTTCAATGCTTTCATATATAATTCTTTATAACACAACATAAGGGAATATTTTTTATTCTTCTTAGAAAGTTCGGGGCGAGCCAAAATCTATCCATGCACCCCCCCCCAACTACGGAGAAACTCTTTCATGGTTTTGAGTCATTATGTAAATAGAAATGAAATCTTTTAGGCAACATACCCTCATTGTATTTCAACATTTAGACAGACGGTATGTCGAGTCAAAATAGTAATAAAACATACCACCTCTGCTTTATTTCCACTTCGAACACTGGTATAAATTACAAAAAACTAGACACTGAAATGTCACACCAACTGCTCAATGATGCCAGTTGAAAGACAATCTCAGGAGCGAATTTGGTGCGAATTAGGTCCAATTTTCATGCATGTGATAGAAGTATGCTTTTGCTTGCGATTTGGTAGCGTCTACAGCCGACCATTTGACATTTTATAGAACAAAATTTTACCAGTCTCGACCTATATTTGTAGATAAAAAATTCGTGACCTAAAAGCTAAATTTCGTGACTTTCTTGACTTTCATGACCGATAGACACCCTTACGGTGAACATTGCATGTCCCTTGCAAGGGTCAAGGAGTGGCACAAGCGTTTCAGGGAAGGACGGGTGCCGCTAGCCGATGATATCGTCCAGCTGATTGATGCACTCGTTACCCAGGACCGCACAGTTTCAGTGAAGCCGTAGCCGCCGAGGTCAACTTGAGCGTCGTAAGTGTGCCCCCACAGTCTTCAACCACAACAAAGTATGTTGATTGGCCCACTGTCCTGATCATCTGCAGCGCTATGCCACGGAAGAGAATGAGTTTCTGGCGCGAGTGGTGGCTGGAGATGAGTCTTGGTGTCATCACTTCGAACCAGGAAGAAAGAAAGAAAAAAAAAAAAATTACGGCCATCCACAGAGGTGCAGGAAAGGTTATGCTGATGTTGTTCTTTGACCAAGACGACCCCTTTCTGATAGACTTCATCCAGCACGGGACAACAGTGAATACCCAGCATTATGCGCAAACATTGACCAACCTTCCCCAAGCGACCAAATCGAAAGACAAGGCAAGTTAACCCGTGAGGTCATTTTGCCCCATGACAATGCCCGACCGCATACGGCCAACACGGTCAGGTCAGTCGTGCAGAAATTCAAGTGGGAGGTTCTCGGTCACCTTACCTACAGCCCGGGCCTCTTTCCCTGCGACTATTTCATTTTTGGTGTCCTTAAAAAGGGTCTGAGTGGCAAACAATTCACCTCAGACGACGATGTCCAGCAGTACGTTCGGAACTGGTTTGCAACGCAGCCCAGGTAATTCTACGAGACAGCCATTCACCACCTTGTGTCACAGTGGGGCAAGTGCCTTAACAGCCAGAGCCAATACCTCTAACATACAGGTAAGAGTTTCTGTTCCTCGGCCCGGCTCGCTTATTTTTGAACGCTCCTTATGTAACACATTCCTTTGGAACCCACTGACAACAAATGATGCCTGAAGTGAGCCATGGTTCAAGTATCCATTACAATTACTGAATTTATGGTCTTATTCTTAATGTCGACATTAATTTTTGTGATTATTAGGGAGTGACACTTTCCGGCTATCCCGATTCGCAGTTCTACCTGTATCTATAGGTCTGGAGATACAATTAGCCTACGTCTAACTCGCAACGGAACTCTCTCAGATGGCAAAATGCACAGTGATGAGAGTCAATTTATTGTAGATAATTAATCATCACTCAAGAAAAATAAACAACTAAAACAACTATTACATACCTTAATGAATTCTTTGACCATTTCTGCTTGCTTAAATTCGATATCCGTTACAGCTGCAATGGCCAGTAAGTTCTTAAATCCATTTATAACACTGTGAGGTGCAGAAGCAACTGTTGGATAACCTATACTCAAACATAATGCAGCAACATTTCGGACGCCCTAGAACAAAAACAAAAATTAGTAACATGATATCCAGTAGTAAACGTTAACTAACACTAAATTTTTAATGCATGACCCAAATAATAAGCAATGTTCATGCATGGCTCCCCAAATAATCCCTCCCCAGCGACATGTAATACACAATTGTTCTTAGCCTCTTACATTGCTGAATTCCTTATCCTTTTACCCTTCATATTATTGATAATGATGGTCGTGTAATAGCATTGAAATGGCTGGACAAACACTATCTTTCCTTCAATGAAAATAAGTATTATATTTGATCTTAAGTCTTTTTCCTTCGCATCTACTCATAAAATAGTTTCGGGTTCTCAATTTTCAAAGCTCTTTTGTTCATATAAAAGTCAAAGTTGGTTTACCTGAATTGTGTGTCGTGACATTTAAAAAAATACACAAGATACATACGTATTTCAATCAGTTATTCTTTTTATAATAATGAAAGTTTGTTTATCTGAGCAGTGTATTTTGCCCATGATATTGCATGTATAATCAAGAAACTCCACAGGATAAAGAATATTAATGGCATCGTGAAAACAGCAGACTAGAAAAATAAGTTACATGTGCTAAATTTAATGACAGCACAAAAACAAATTGTCAAGAAAAAGATTCCCGTGATCGGGTCCCGGTCCAGTCATGGATTATTTCACTCTGGGTGTTATTGAATTCTTACCTACAGAGAATTCGGCGTGTAAAAATATGTTTAAATTTGTTGTTTCCTCCATTCATTATTGTAATAACTATACAACCGTTAGTGGTGTTCTGAACATTGCACACTGGAATTGTACAAGCACAGCGGGTAGGTTGTGGTACAAGCCAGGTGGTTCGGGTAAAAAAGCACCGCAGAATGAGAAAGTATGCTCGTTCTGGGAGCGGACTGCATAGCGTAGTGATTAACGCATCGGTACTGTACGCCGAAGTTCCAGGGTTCGAATACAAGTCCAGTCCACTGTTTCACTGTGTATTATTGAATTCACACTTACATAGGATTTACTGTGTAAAAATAAGTTTAAATCGGTTGTTTCCTTCTTTCCTAGCCCAGCCGTGAACACTGAAGAAAATGCGTGTAATTTAAACTATGAGTACGTGTAAGAAAGTCACAACCAACATCTTTGGAACCTTCAATAAAAACCAGTAATATCAAGAACGGGGTGTAAGAGGGAGCGGAGCTCTGCAAACGTAGAATGATGATGAACAATGTTCAGTTGGTGTAACAAAGAAATTCTTTCTCTATTAATCACTCCAATCTTAATGTAATACAAAAGAGCGAAAAAGAAGTCACCCATGAAACAAGTTCTCGCACCCCTGAAATATTCGAAAAAACTTTACTACACTGTTTTCAAGTTATTATTTCTCTCTCAACACTCTCTTCTTTAAAACTCTTCGCTAAAAACCTAATTTTAACAAGTTTGCTTTTAATATTAAGGGGATGTCTACCCACTTGCAAGTGTTTCAGGATCCCTATAAGATAACACGTAGATATTTCTATGTGAATATTTAACAAGATATTGCACTTACCGTCTCCAAATTTTCCATGATATTTTCCAACAGCAATACCTATATGTTCATGGTTTCTGTTTTTGATTTAATGCCCCAGATCAATTTAGATTAATTATAATGTATACTTCCGTTTACACTTGGCAACGTAGAGGATAGAATTTCTCCAGGAATTGAAAGCTCTCTGCTGAACCTCTAGCCCTAATAGTCTTCGCGTCACGTGGTAGTGATTTATGAGCGCTTCTGGCTAAAAACAAATGTTGTCTCTGTTTCTTCCTTTTTTTTTTTTGTCAAAAACTTGTTTTGGGCAGCTTTGTCCTAGTTTTGTCCACTGCCTCTATCGAGATAGCAGTTATACAATGGAGATCGTTTGCAGATCTCATAGCAGATAATGTAACATTCTTTGAAGAAACTCGAAGACTGACATACGAACCGCGTGACAATTTGGGTAGGGAATCTGGAGCGTTGCAATTTTGTGTTCTGAAGTCCGCCTTATCACACAAGACGAAATGACCATAAACAAGAGACTTGTGAAGGAAGAAGGAAAATGTTCTTAGTAATTGTATCCAATTGTTTCCACATTTTTCACCTTTCCTCCCGAAAGATCCCTTCGAAAAGGGAAAGAGGAGAGGGTGATTTTGTGATCCTTGAGTTTTAGAATAGTCTTGAAACGAACTGCAAAGTGCACTTACTGGAAATTCTACTGTCGTTGTGCTATAATATCTGTGTTGCAAGAAGTGTGACAAAATGAAGGAATCAAAGAGGAAAAGAATTTGGTACTCACTCCTTCCAAAAAAGAAGTCTCGCCAAGCTAATTCATATGTGTGGTCGATCTCAGAGTATGGAGTTCAGAGACTGGATAGTTAATATTTACCATTCAGGATTACCTTACAACCAATTAAATTCCATTTTCACCTAGCTTGGGCTGGGTTTGGGCAACTCCCTCTTGTGCAGTCGCCTGGACCCAGATCAGGCTCGTATTTATGGACATGCGTCTATTTCTGGATCACTTCGGAATTGATCCTTCGTTAATAACCATTCAAGTTCATTACTATATTTCCTGAATTATCCAGTAATCCTTTCTCCTCCAATCCTTTATCTTTCTTCATTCTTTTTCTTTTCTTCTCTGCCTCCCTCTGCTACTCTTCTTTCTCACTCTTCTTTTTCCTAACACTAACAAAACTGAAAAACGGTGTCGTGACGGGGAGTAGTCGCTATCAGCACGGTCAATAAGTTGTTTCGATAGTTTTTTTTTCTTCGGGAGTCCGATACGGAATGATTAACTCGAAAATGAACATATACAGAAAGAATAATAATAATAAAATTTATTCATGATTTCAATTATCAGATAGGAGAGTATTGTATTTCTTCCTTACTTCGGGCGACTCCTCCTTCCACCCACGAATAAAATTACCCGTATACATGACAATAGGAAGGTATTTCGTTGAAAAATATGCTTTTTGTAGGATCATTTTAATTTCAGGCATATAGTCATTCTACTCCTTTTCATAATGTAATTAATATAGATGTATGCACAGTATAAATGTAATGTGTTAGAGATGTAATAAACTATTTCGTTGATAATTGTTTTTGGTAGAATCATTTGAATTTCAAGCATAACGTCATACTAAGGGGTTCCATTGTCTTGTGGTTAGAACTTTTGACTCCTGTTCGCGTGATTCTAGGTTCGATTCCCTACTAGAATACTCAAATCATTGGCGTTTGCTCATCGTTGTGAGCCAAGCTGGGGAGCCACGTGATTAAAAGACGTGACAGTCTATAGAATTAATATAAATGTATACACTGTACAAGTGTTGTTTGACAGTAGTAAGGTATTTCGTTGATATGTATATACTATTTCTAGGATGTATACATTTCTTTGTATACGACTTTTATAATGTATAATGTATTCTTATAATCAAGAACGAAATTTTAAAATTATTCTTCTTATTATTATTATTAAGTATTCTGCCTTTTGGCCGGTCCTGGGACTGATGAGATTTTTTTCGTTTCTTCTTAATTTTCAGTTTGGACCTTGAAATATTTCTTCCATGTTTCTCGATTTTCAGCTTCTTCTTAATAATAATTAATTATTAATGCTTAATAATAATTAGGCATAACAATGTTAGAAAACTGAAATATTTTAACAGAGCAGTTGATTTCCACGAATGTCTAATAACAAATTTTACCACCCAAGTGAGATTTATACCACTTGACACTATGGTTCGGAACTCATGACTATCATATTTGTGTTACAAGGTTATTTTCTAAAGACAGCTGTTTATTAGTCTAAAATCTAAACTCAGCAATACAGCCCATAGGGGCCTGGACATGCCAGCTGGTAAACATTCACAACCTAGAAGATCGTGATCAGTGCAATGACATCAAACAATCCTTTCGTCTTTCTTGGCCAGAGATCGCTACCACTTTATTCGGATAGTTCTCCATTTCTTTCACGATGTTGACTCAACTTCGGAAGTTGTGAGCTTACACTGGCAATCGAATCCTATTCTACGTACAATGGAGACAATAACGAGATTCAGCTAAGGAAAAACTCCTAAATAGTCATTAGTAGGAAAAGAAGCTGAGTACTATTCAGGAATGAATTGTTGATCATCTCTTAGGGGGAGGATATTTTCGAGAAAATGTACGCATGGAAAATAATAATAATAATAATAATAATAATAATAATAATAATAATAATAATAATAATAATAATAATAATAATAATAACACAGCTACACAAAAAGAATAAAAGTTCTGTGCACCAGACCCCAGGGTATGGATTCAAAATATTTTGGTACCCAGAATCAAAATTTCGAAACCCCAGGACGATTGACCGTGATATTTTTTTAAATGGGCGATAAACATAAGCAAACGTAAAACAGCACTTACGTTCTTCGCCCATAAAACAAAGTTGACACGGTCAAATCGTCCTGGAGTTTCGAAATTTGGGTTCTGGGTACCAAAATACATCGAATTAATACCCTGGAGTCCAGTGCACAGAACTTTTATTTATTTTGTGTGGTTGTGTAATAATAATAATACTGTATAAGGAAAAGGAATGAAGACGTACTAAAGGAAGCTAATGAAGGACGACAGATCATGAAGATAATAGGAAAAAAAAAGAAACAGCATGCTTGGACATCTTATTCGGCACTCCGATTGGATCACCGTGTTGATAGGGGAAAATGCAGAAGGAAAACCAGGAAGTGGAAGATCAAGGATAGAAAAATCTATAAGTTTTACGTCCCACAGTTATGCCTGGTAGGTTAAAGGAGCTAGTGATGTTGTGAAAAGAAGGAAATGCTGGAATTCAGAAAGTGGAAGGAAACGGGAGAACCCCGAGAAACCCCCACACATGGTGTTCGTCCTCCACAAAGTTCACTTGGTGCGAGCTGAGATCGAACTAAGGACGCCATGCATTAGAGGTGAACGCTCTACCACTGACCCACCGCGGCCCGACCAGGCAGTTACGAAGAAGAGACCTTATCAAATTATAAAACAGCTCTCCCAGGGGAGAGAAAAGTTTTAAAATTTCCTTCTTGCGCATCAACCTATGATTGAAGTGAGAAAGATTATTATTATTATTATTATTATTATTATTATTATTATTATTATATCGAGAATGTACTTCTGAGTTTCCTCCTTAAAAAATACACTATTTCCAATTATGGTTATCCTACTTTTTACAAATTTGTCTTTTTTTCCCTCTGTCTTTCATTCCCATCATGCGATGGGTGGGCCATAGAAGGTGACGCCTTTTCTGTGGCCAGAGTGATCAAATTTGTCTAATTCAATATTGGTTTAAATAGTATTAGTTTTCAAGCTACATATATGAGTTCTTTGACTAACTGAATAGTGCACGCCCCTTCTGGCTCACTCGCCACTATTTAACATTAAATTTCAGATGCCTCGATATTGCATAAGTTTATTATTTCTAAAATAAACATTACGTAAAAGGTTATTCAAATTGATATCAAGTTTTTCTGACATTTGTATATTACGCATATCTTTCTTAATTTGCATTACTCACATTACCCCAGAGAACGAACAAATTTTAGAGTTCTGGTTTGAACTTCTCTTACAATAATAAGCAAATATACGAGAAACAAATTTACCATTATTGACGATGCGGAGGGGAGGAGATTTTCTGGACTAGGAAGGAATGTGTGCGGGTGCAGAGCAGAGGTCTGCACGGGCCGGAATTTTCAGCCCGGGCCCGGCCCGTGAATTTACAATGTGAGGCCCGACCCGAGTCCAAAATATGTCTTAGCATTTAGGCCCTAGCCCGGACTGAGCTCTGTGATAATCAAATGAGCCCGAAATAAGCCCGAATTGCAGAAACTTAATTATTAATGAAAAATTGTATTTTTATTTACAGCAATTCGAGGTTTGATTTTGCAGTTGCGTTTTAAAAGTCCTCCAGAAAGAACGGTGCAATTTGTATCGTTTTACACTATATTTACAAAGTTAGGCCCGAAAAAATCCGAGAAATATGGTTGTATATTTAAAAATTCACAGCCCGAACCCAGGGGCGTCATTTAGGAGGACAGGGAGAGGCATTTGCCCCCCTCCCGAGTTTGAGATTTATATAATTTTTTCAATAGCATAGTAGTAAATCAGTGAAAAACGCGAAATTTTACATATATCAAGGGGTCTTGGCCCCCCAAGCCAAATCTGAAATGACGCTACTGCCCGAACCCCTCCCGGGCCCGAAGTGATACATTCTTTGTAGGCCCGAGCACGTGCAGACCTCTAGTGCAGAGGCGTTTCAAGTGGTGGGCGACTGCCCACGGCCTTGCATCTTGAGGGACCTCGCAAAGACCAACGAGCCTAAATCGATTTAGCACTCACTTTTGTCGATGCAACAATAGAAACAAATATGAATTCGGACTTAATTACAGAAAAACAATACGCTTCAAACTAACTTTTCATCTATTCGTATATATTAGATCGATAGCATACGCGACAGGCGGCGAGTTTATTTTAAAATTGCAATAATGAATAAGTCTTTATCGTTGAGATGAATTGTTTTCGATAAATTTTATTATAATTAGCAATTTTTAAAAAAGGGGGCAGGAAGGACTCGTAAACCTTATTCGCCTTCTGTGCAGATGGTATGGTAAAAATCAATACTGGATAATGAAAGTGTAAGTGTAAAGGCTAATATGGAACAGAGAAACAAAAGAGAACTTCTTCAGAAGGGAATTGGGAGGGGAGGGGATGAGAGTACAATGCTGTGACACTTAAAATGCGTCTTGATTTGTATACTTCAACAGACTTTTCTTATTAGATTACGCAATTTCTAGTTTCTTACTCCGATTATTCAAAGTATTCAAATGTTCTCGGAGGGAGTGACCGCCCCTCTCTTTAATCCGTCCGTGGTGTCATTCAGTTTGGCTTTTCGCTACTAATTCAAAGTGCTTTCCGAAACAAGTTGTCTTCTTGTGACAGCAGGGGGTGGAAGAAACAAACAAACCGTGAAAGGAAGAAAGAAGAGGTTTTGGGCTCTTCCAGTCCAGACCATTCTAACCACTGAGAAGTGAGAATCACAACGTGATTTTTCTGGTAAGAGCGTCCTTTTAAAAGCAGCTAACAAGCAAACAGATGGTCAGCCCTCTCCCCTCTGCAGCATACTTTTTATTCTCTGTTGCCAAACTTACTGAAGAATATATTGCAATTAATCTAACGCATGTAACGTAAATTGGAGACCGTGGTTGGATTTATATGGGTCTTGTGTATTTGTATTAAAAATTTCAAGTTATTACCTGCAATACTTTGTTAGAAATTACCATATTAAATTTTACATGTTATCAAATGGAGAGTTAGAAACCTAAGCGGAGATGGTAGAAGATCCCCTTAAGTCGAAATCTACTTAACTTCGTTAGAGTAGTTTCTTAACGTTTACAACCTAAGATATTTAGTCAACATCAAGAAAGGGTTGAGACTCTAGTGTCTTGTGTTATGTGGAAAATCTGAAAGCCTCAATATAAATTATAGGAATGTTTCTGGTTTGTACTGCATTTTAATTTACATGCTCACTGAAACACAACTTACCTCCATAAATTTCACTCTTAAATCTTCTGGTTTGATATCAAGGATTCTGGGTTCAAATATGGTGCCCGAGTCGTACACCATTTCTACCAATAAACCATAAGAAAATGGAGATATGTTCAACATATTCAGTAATGTTGCTTCGGAAGCTCCGACTTTATCTCCTTCTTTCAAGATGTGAACATCATTCTGAAAATAAATAACAAATCTGAGCAAACTTCTTTTGAATAACCGCCACTGCGTTACTCTATTTTCACAACTAAAGAGACGTTAGCTAATATAGTAATCTAACATACAAATTCAAGCCTTATACAAGATTCAAAATACTAAGCACCCACTTGTCTTTTTCAAGTTCTATCCACTTCCAAGTTACATTACAACGAACACACTTGTATTTGTGTATATTAAAACTACTACAGTAAAACCTCCTCCCATAGACCCCTTGTTAAACATTTACGTGGACAACTTTATCAAAAACCTTTTTGAATATTTCAAATTCCGGAATGCAGCGTTTAGAAAGTGTTCAGATATTCTCTCTCTCTCTCTCTCATATATATATATATATATATATATATATATATACAGTGGTGGCAAAAAGTCCTGAACACACTCATTTTTTTTTTTGCCTAATTTTTGTGTTTGATTTCATTTTTCGTTATGAAATTATCGCACTATCTTAAATATTGTTATTGACTTTAATGTATTTTTTCATGCTGATTTCAAATCTACGACTAGTTTTTTAATATCTAAAATATTTTTTGTAGTAAAGCTGCCTGAACACAATAATGTGAAATATGTGCAGAATAAAACAATATAGAGTAACATAATATGAATAGAAGAATAACACGAACATTGACAAATACGGTACATTTAATACGCATTTTGAAAATTACATTGTTGTCACATGTTAGAATATCAATATTTTATGGGCCAGCCGTTTGCTTTAATTACGGCTCTACATCTTTTTGGCATGGAATGCACTAATTTCAAAAGAAGTTCTTTCGTGACAATATGGTTGAAGGAAAATATTAAAACTTCAATTAACTCACGTTTATTTAAAGGTTTTTTCTTTGAAATGTCATAACCAATTTTAAACCATAAGTTCTCTATCGGATTAAGGTTGGGAGACTGTCCTGGCCAGTTCATTCTATTCACAGTATGGTCCTTGAACCATTTCTGGACTACCTTTACACGGGGACAAGGGGCGTTATCGTCCTGAAAAATCCATGACTGATTCCCAAAAAGATCTCTTGCAGTTGGTAACAATTTATTTTGTAGTATTTCAATGTAATCCATGACTTTCACTGTTCCGCTAACGATGTGAAGTCTTCCAACACCACGAGAAGACATGCAACCCCATACCATCACTTTTGTCGGGTACTTTACTGTGGGCTTCAGACACTGAGGGCTGAATTCCTCATGAGTGCGTCGTCTTACTTAAGCACTAATTTGATTACCAGAAATACAAAACTGACTCTCGTCACTAAATATGACTTTTCCCAGTCTTTAATAGTCCATAATGAATGTTCCCTTGCCCACGCCAATCGCCTCTTGCGTTGAAATTCAGTCAGTAATGGTTTTGGGCACGCTTTACAGACTCGTAACCCAATTTCCAACAGTCTTCCTCTAACAGTTCTTGGGCACACACTCACATTTGATGTCAAAGTCCATTGTTTCAAAATTTGCGTTGAATTAAGCTTTCTGTTTAAAGTGAAATCCTTTGCAATAACCTGTCTTCACGTAAAGATGTTTTTCTTGGTCGTCCTGATCGCCCCCTGTCCGCAATAGAATTTGTTTCAGAAAATCTTTTCAAAGTTCTCACGACAGTAGAATGGCCACATGGTACTTTAGCAGCAATTTGGCGCATAGAATAACCTTCTTCCTTCAAATGTATTATTTTGTACCTTTTATTCTGAGGCAGATATGAAAACTTAGCCATAATGCCAATATTTTTCACAAATGTACTTCAAATTGCTTTCAATACACTATTCAATACACTACTAAACCAAGTTTCACCTTCTCCTTTCAACCCTTTATCGCTACTGCTCTCTGATTGGTTGAAATAAAAGCATTTCATTAGTTGAAAACACACACACTCATTCTTACAGTGACCTTGTGCTTTCTTGTCAAGGTTTTTTCACCGTATCAATGAAACTATTTACTTTAGATGAAATCTACAGATAGATTTGAAATCAGCATGAAAAAATACATTAAAATCAATAACAATATTTAAGATAGTGCAATAAATTTCATAACGAAAAATGAAGTCAAACACAAAAATTAGGCACAAAAATGAGTGTGTTCAGGACTTTTTGCCACCACTGTATATATATATATATATATGTGCTGTCAGTGAAATGATATGCAAACCGAAACAGACAATGGATATACGGTAGATGTCTTAATTGAGAATTATATGGAAATTCTGGAAGAAGAGGAATATGGCATTAAGCTGGAAGAAAAGTGTAAGCTGCAGATATCAAGATGTTGTCAACTGCAGCGATTTGCCCTACGCTGAAATTACACTTGTATGCTTAGTGTGGTTCCTTAGGCTAAAGTGTGTGGAAAGTCGAGCAGTCAAGCAGTAACCCCTCCTTTACTACTACTACTACTACTACTAAAAAAAAAAAGTGTGCGCTTTTTTTCTCTGTCCGTTCAATGTAAGTTTCGCGTGTATTAATTCGTAGCACTGCACCTACGGGAAAATATACTGTAGTGCTCCACTACGTGCGTTACAACAGTTAATTCTATGGCTTGATGTGCAATCCGCAGGTCATTTTAATGTTATGAAAGTTTGTTTTAAAACAGTTGAGAAATTTATATTGTTTAATTAATTTTATCAGTAGTAAACAGATTATATATCTGTACTTAAGTTCATTTCAAAACAACATTATAAATAGACCATGAACACTCTTTAAGAAACTTATTCTCGGAAATAAAAAAAAAAGAAAAAAAAAGAAAAAAAAAAGAAAACATATTCTGTTATTCAAATAAATACGTTTTATATTCTGCAATTATTAAACTTTAACGGAATTTATAAAATTTGTGCAGATAAAGAATCGCAATAAAACAAACGATTGAGGAAATTCTATTCTTCAGTGTGGATTGAAGCAGCTAGCATTGCCCAAGTAAGAAATGAGTGTTTTATAGTAGAAAATATGCCAAACACAATGATAGCTTAAATTTGTTTTAGGCTTGAGGGTCCCATTCTCTCAACACCACCGAAGCCTTCAGACATGATATAATCTTCATATGGATGCTGCTGTCAAAATTATCAGTACTAAACATGCAATAATAGTTGATAAAATTCCCGTACTTCAATAAGTATTGCAGTATGTATTCTAAAATGATGGTAAGTTTTCTGATTATTACTGAATACGTCTTTCTTTTATCTGGATCTTTTGCAATGTATATCAGGTCAAGAAATATTGGATGTGCTGCGGTGATTCATGGGTATCGAAGCGAATATATATATATCTACGAGGAATTTCATAGTTATTCTGCAGATTTTCTTGAGGCTATCTAAATAGAACACAAGTGTCTTCTTCGAATTTTAAAAATTTATTAAAGGTGAAGTTAAATATTACACAGTAAATATGAAATACGAATGAATTACTTTGATATGACCGCAGAGGCATATCGCATCTTGTATGAATAGTAGATATTTATTGTATTTTGTGTTTCGTGGAGATAGTCATGCCTATTAACTTAGGGAGAATAGGAACTGATTTACTAACTATGTGTATATTATTGTTCTACCATCGTATTTTTGTTCGCTATCGACTTTAATAGCCCACTTGGATCAACAATGATAAACTTATAATCACTCATCATCGAACTTCTGTTACTAACACGGCCAACACGTATCCCATCATTTTCAACGAAAAACTTTTTGGGGTAAAAACAAACTTTGTCCCAGGGTCCCCCGCAGGGTCCCGAACAGGGTCCAATTCAAAATTTCCAAATGGCAAGGGGGGTTACGTGGCACATCATTTGAAAGCTGTTGTAAAATGAAAGAAAATGCAGCAAGTCTCGACTCTCTCCAACAACCCTGTGCAAAATGGCGACGAGTCAAAATGTAAACAAAAACTTCATTGAAAAGACCATAGTCACTCCTGTAAATCGGAAACAGTTAGACAAATGTGAAAACTGGAATGGGAGTGTGGCATTATTTTCAAAGTACAACGATTTAAGTGAAAACGTCTTGTCCCTGGGTCCCCACATGATCCCAGGTGGGCTCCAACTAAAAAGTTTCAAATGGCAAGAGAGGTAGGACATCCTTTGAAAGTTCTTGTTAAGTGAAAGAAGATGGAGCACGTCTCGACTTTCTACGACAACCCTGTCCAAAATTGCAAAGGGTCAAAATGTAAGCAAAAGCTTAATTGAAAATCTATGGCCACCTTGAACCCAAGATGGCCGCTTAAAACCTATATAGAAAGGGTAAGCATAGCAAACTGTTTACATTTTGCTTTAATTTGTAAATAAATTAAGCTTTTGTTTACATTTTGACCCGCCGCAATTTTGGACAGGGTTGTCGTAGGAAGTCAAGACTTGCTCCATCTACTTTCATTTAACAAGATCTTCCAAACGATGAGCTTCTTAACCTCTCTTGCCATTTGAAACTTTTAGTTAGACCCCACCTGGGACCCTGTGGGGACCTTGGGACAAGACGCTTTAATTTAAATTGTTGTACCTTGAAAATAATGCCACACTCCCTTTCCTATTTTCACATTTGTCTCACCGTTTCCGATTTATAGGGACGTTTCCATGGGCTTTTCAATTAAGTTCTTGTTTACATTTAGACCCTCCGCCATTTTGGACAGGATTGTCGTAGAGAGTCGAGACTTACTGCATTTTCTTTCATTTTACAACAGCTTTCAAAGGATGTGCTACTTAATCTCCCTTGCCATTAAAAAAAAATTGAGTTTGACCCCGTCTGGGACCCTGCGAGGACGCTGGGGCAAACTATTTTATCCGAATAAGTGTGTCCTTGAAAATGAAGGGATACGTATTGTCCGAGTTTTCCATTTACCCAACCGTTTCCGAACAAATGACTCGGTTAAAACTATTCTGCCAGCTTTGTAGCTTTTGTATTACAAAATATGTTGTAACTCACGACATTCCACCCGGTGGCACGTATAACTTTGGGATTCATCTAGTTATAACATATCAAATGCAAACACAATTGTCTCGTTCGGATCTCAGCGGAGCCACTGCGTGACCCTTCCTTGTAAGAATAATATCTACCATCCTACTTCAACTACTGCTGCTGATGTTGTTATGTATCATGTTATGAAATCTAACCTCACATAATCTACCTTTTTATTTTTTTCTACTAATATTCATAAATTAAATAAGAAGTATGGAAATTTTATACAAATTGATTCATCATAGAAGATACATACTGAAGTTGTCCATAGCCAAGAATTACATCAGAAATCCTTGATTATTGTCTTTCGTTTTCTTTTGTATCTGTTTCTTGTATTAATATTAGTCTGGTGATAATATAACATCAATTCTATTCTAAATTTTGATTATTGTCTATTGAGATCTTTATTAATAATTTGTCAATAACGTGTCATGCTGCCTTCTGGATGTTGGCTCCAGTATGTCGTCTTTAAGTCCCAATCCGACGTGTCACACTCGATATCAACGAATCAGGAATGAAATAATCTACAGATGCGTGTTCTTACGATCCCTGTCAAATAGAAGTTTTCCGTTGCGCAATACTAGATATTTCGAAAGACAGGAGCTACATACAGTGTGATGAACAGTGCTATTACAATACAAACGTACTCAAAATAATGGGAAAAGTGAAAAAATGCAACTTACGTGCTGAATATGGCATGTTACTACCAACAGCACTGCTTTGACGTGGAATGGGGACATAAAAATTATGGATGATTTTCAGAGGAATATTGTATCATTCCTCAAAACGAGGAACATTTAGTTTCATCATCGAGAATGTGGAGAATATTTGCTCCAGAACACACCACAAGTTCAATTCTGTTTATGTAGTTTATCCCCGTGTTAATGAAACCACGCTTCAACAAGTACAGTAATTCTGGCATTGCGAATTGTCATCTTGGAAACAATGAGTTGTTGGATGAAAGTAACATCTAGATCATAGGATGTAAACAGTCACTTAAAATATCCCCAAAATTTCTGGCACAACTGAGTTTGATAAGTTGTATCACCAGACCCACGGAACACCACAAAATTGTGGCTCATAAAAAAACTCATCGGACCATATTACGGATTTTAAAGAATCGGTAGTGATCAGTGATTTGGCAATTGTAAGCCGACCAAGGATGTTGCAGTTATGCAAATTGCATCAGAGTATGGTCGTTGCAATACGCTGTTCCACGCACTACTCGAGTTCCACAGTCACATTTACTGCATTTACACTACAGTCTTTAAAACTATCACTGAACTTCTGTTCCACACGTTTCGCTGATGTTTTGTCATTATTTCTGTAGACTGCCGTCACCTTGGAACAATGTTTCTCGCAACACATTTAATATGGTGGCCACCTCCGACCTACTTGCCAACGAACCGTGCACGTACAATTTGGCTTCTCTGAAACCCCAAAATCTCCCACTCTGCATCACCACCGTCAACATAGCCCTCCGTTCCACTCTGACGTATTACAGAGGACAACCTAAAACACCAGTAACAAAGGCCCGAGCTACGCACGAACCTGTTTTACAGCTTCCATGCTGTACACTAAGGATGCTGTCATTAGTTTGATAACCATTTAATTGAATGATATTCCTTTGAAATTAGAAAGTTACAACTCATTAGCATCTAGGACTAAATCTGAAGGATCTTAAAGATGTTGCAGCAAATGTACATATATAACGTCCTCTTAGGTGAGTAAACTGAGGACTTGTAAAATGAAATTGAGCCGTATTTCAAAACATAACTAGCTACATTTCTGGCATTTTACTATTTTTGTGTAATAATAAAAAGAAAAGTCTTGTGAATATGGAGGTATACTCTACTACTACATAGCACTGAGCGAGCATTTACTACAACCAATTATGCATAAAATCCTACTCCTAAAAAGATTGGTAACTAATGCCATTCTTCAATCACAAACAATGACTTACAATTTTACCTAATAAAACTTATGACTTTTACCACTTTTAGGGGAAAGGGTCGGGAGTGAGAAATCGATATTCATGCAAAAGTAACTGGAAGAATAAGTTTAAAGGGATGACATGTTTTAGCCTGTTCTTTTAATCTTGCAGTAATGAGCAACGTTGTTACTCGAGACAAGGACATATAGCCTCGTTGCTGACGTTCCCATTAATCCCCCCTACTCATAAAGTTCATATATTATAACTCAACATCAAAGCGAACTGCTTTCAACGATCAACAGTAAATTCTACTTCAATTAAAACTGATTCCTCTTAAAATGATTTCGTAACAACATACAAAAGTCCAAATACGTTGAATTATTACTTACAATAATTTCAATCGTTCCCTTGGAGATTTTCGTTGGGATGGACAATGCCTGGAAGAACGACGTCTTCTCTGGTCCCAACCCTGTGTTTTGTGCTGGAATTATTACAGGACATGGTGCAATAGCACCAGCTCTAGCTGGAGCACGCACTTTGTTCTCCAGAAGCTTGTCGCGAACTTCCACTAAGTCTCCGCGTGTAAATACAAATCCTACGTTTCCTCGAATATGAGGAAGCAACCTGTAAAACAGAAAAACAAAAAATAATAATTATAATACACTTGTCAAAATGAAACAATACTGAACATGAAAATTCGAATGAACACTAATTTAAAATAGTTCAGCATAAATGCACGAGGAATGAAATAAAAACAATATATTTAAGAAGATTGCACTCTCATCTATCGTTAATTTAAAAATTTTCAATTAATATCCAAGAGAACGGCCAAATACATACCAATCTACACTTGTTAAGATGAATTGATATGGTGGTTCAATTTAAGTTTATATTGTACTTTCACGTCTCATATAGCTTGTCTGAAAAGAGGCGCTAAACTCTTCGTAAATACTTTGTGCACGGACTATTTTATTTGATATAACAATACAGGGCCAAACATTGTGAAAGGCATATCATCAATGACATCTACTTCACGTATTGGAGCCCCATAAACACTGAAAATAGCTCAATATTATTAATTTACGGATATGATTTGATAAATATTTACGTAATTAGTATTTTTTTTTACTCACAATAAAAAGTACTTTATGTTGGTTATTCTGAATGTTTTAACACAAACACGGTCAGAAAAAAAAAATAATAATGTGAAATAGGGATGGAAGGAAAATCAGTTCAACATTAAAACTGAAAATTTAGAAAACAATTGTAGATTTTCCTAGTTTTTTTTTTTTTTTTTTTTTTCATTCCATGAGTTTCCAATCGTGTTCTGTTGTTTATTATGCACGCTAAAAATTTCCGGCTGTTCATCTATTACAACGGCCGTCCTAGTCAAAAAGACAGTGTGTGGTAAAAAGTTTTTAAAAAATCATGATTTTCTGTTTAGCTATAATATGCAACCTTAGTTTACGGCAAAGCTTATACCTGAAAACGTCGCCATATTAAGAATGCGGTTTTCACCTTTTGTTGGTAAATGCACGATGATCGTATGATTTGCCTGATGCCAATCACTTAATTTCGGCAAAACTTGTAGATACGACTTTCTGCCTTGAGACTGCCATCTTCGTATATTGTGTTCATTATTTGGGACAAAGACGTCTCTTTAAGACAATTTATATATTTACATTGCATTTTAAGATTATCTTTGAAATACTTTAGTCAATCGTACGTTTCTGCCTTTCTGGACATGATCGTATACACGTGGTACATTTAAAAAAGGCTTTCCAATACGCGGCTGTAGCTTTACACTTTGCAAAGGATGAATATTTTGAATACGGAAACTGTGAAATTTCCTTTAACTCAATCGTGAAAGTACCTTTAAAATTTCATATGTTCCACTACAAAACTTAAAACTATTAATCCCACAGTGATTGACTCACAAAATCTCTGACTCACAGTGTCGTATGTAATTACTTCCAGGAGCAAGAAATTCAAGCACAATCCCCAAAATTTTCCGAATGCTATACATTAAGAAAAAAAGAAAAATTAATTAAAAAAAAAAAAAAAAGTAATCATAGTATTACAATGACAGCACTTACTTCTCTAGGGCTGGATTTCTTTCCAAATGACCTCTGATAGCTTTCCTCATCATAGTGTTCTTTCCCATAAGAACTACTGCTGTACCTCGCAGACTCATCCTGATCTGTTGCATTTGTTTCGAGCCAACGTTGTCTGCACCCACTATGAAACATTTTGGATAATCATCCAACAATTGCTGAAATATGTGGAAAATGACAATATAAAATATATCTTATTGAATCTTATTCTATTACATCGACATTCGTAAAGGCTTTTCAACAAAATTTATTAATGTAGTCTCATTTTGGAAAAATCTGCACTTGCTCATAATATATATATATTACTTAAAACGTTAACATTTTAATTTCTGTACTTGTATGTTAATGTATAATAAGTAAAATTAACCCTTAAACGGCCAACGTGAGTCCAATGGACTCATCGCGTATAATTTTGATCCAGCTGCAATTTATTTCTTGCTCAATAGATGTCTGTTTATAAATATGCTATCGGTAGATAATGTAAAGTGTGAATACATTTTGGAATTGAAAAAATATACATTAGGGTAGGTTTTAAAAATATATTTCTAATTTCGTAACACAAAAGGCCAACATGAGTCCAATGGTCTCATTACTAAATTGCTTCATATATTTGGGTTCCCAGTGGTAATATAATTAATTGTCTTAAAATTATTAATTATATGTTACATTTGTATCAGTTGATTTTTGTTGTGGTAGAGGTTGTGAAACTGTTAGTGTATGTTAGTGCTAATGGAAGTGCAGAAATGGACGCTTCTTCAAATATTGTACAAGTTAATCGCCAGTTGTTGGGGATGAAAACGAAGACATTATGAGCAATGAAATTGAAGATAGCGAAATGATTGGGAAGTGAAGCATTAGAAGTTTCTGATACGATTATTAATTCTGAGATTGGAGATGTTGAAAATCGGTGCCAAAGTAATGAAAAGATTTTGTATGAAAAGGACGGAACCGCATGATATTCTGAACCTCCTTGACCACAGAAGACGAAATCTCAGAACATCATCAGGTAGGAGTAAATAAGTTTCCTTTTACCAAATAAAATAAAATAACCTTAAAAGCCCTGTTATTATTTATTCAAGACGATGTGTGAAGACTATCGTTCGGTATACCCATGAAGAATCCCATCGATGAGAGAGAATTGAAGTATTTACTTGAACCTTTGTATACTAGTGGTCAACTGAAAGCCAAAGATCTGAACATATAACTGCTATGGGACAAGAAGTATGGACCACCAATATTTTGCGGTGCGATGAGTAAAAACAGGTTTAAGTATTTGCCCATATTTATCCAATTTGATGACAAAACAACAAGAAGTGTCAGAAGAAATAAAGAACTGGCGTCAATACGTGACGTTTGTGAAAGAATGAACCAATGCTTGAAAAGCCACTATGACCCTGGAGAAATTTTGAATGTTGACAAACAGCTTGTTCCATTCGCAGGTAGATGTCTATTTACGCAATGTATGCCGTTGAAACAAGGTAATTGTGGGATGAACGTATGCAGAATAACATATTCCAAAACACACTATCTCTTTATATGGTATACCTTTCGTTAGGAAAGAAAATAACAACCAAAAACTTGGGACAAAATGTGCCTTGCATTTTGGCGGTCTTACTCTGAGAGTAAAAAAATATCACCTGTGATAATTATTTCACACATTTTGATCTCGCCAACACATTGGGAATAGAGGAAAACAAAAGACGTTCTTTCCACCCGAATTCCTACCAAACTGAAGGAAGGAATAGACCAATTGGCCCATGAATATTCATGGCAAAGAATATGCTTGATGTAAGCACTGTTGCAGCCTATTCGTCTGGAGTGCATTACATTCTAATAGGAAAACTTTCAGAAAGGGTATTCTTACTGCAATAGCAGAAAGTCTCATCCAGCCCATATTTGCAATAGATGTGCTGTAGGTCTTGACAAATCAATCTAGTCTGTGGTTACCGATTTCAAAACTAGTGATATAGGCTAATTCATGTTACCAAGATAAGATTGGAGAAAGAAAAATGAAAATATATTTTACTTGTGTGATGCGCGAAAAGGACAACTGCAAAGGCAATCATGCAGGACCTGCCAAAAGCGCGCCTTCTGAATTTTCGATTGTTCTTACATACTGCAAAAAATGTAAATCAACAAACAAGTAAAACGAAGTTCCTTCAGTAGTTCCAGGAAATTACGAGAACATTCCAAGCCAACAAATGAAGAGCTCAATTCCAAAAGAGCCTAAGTCAAGAAAGTAAGCTTTCCAGGAGACGATATTTTGTGTGCTTTCCCTAATTCTATTTCCGTGAAAGAAAAGTAATCTACGTAAAAGAAAATTTTAATTATCTACGTTTCGTAAGATAACTGTGAAATTATCATCTATAGAAAGTTATACAAGTGTTTGTAGGCATGAGTCACAAAATAACTTCAGAGAATGTTGATTAAGGACATTTTGGACAATAACTCAGTTTTCTTTTGCCTAAAACTAATTTGATTTATGTAGTTTTGGCATGAAAGCCTGCTCAATATACGAAGATGCTAAAATGGAACTTAATAGAACCAGTATCTCAAAATTGACGAAAATTGACTTAGGCTTTACTGGAGTCCACCCCTTCAATTGCATTACTTGTATTGTTTCTAATAACTTACAGTACTTTAAAAAACGTTTCTTGAAAATCTAGTAGTTAGCAAAAATTGTTTCTACTAAAATTTATAATTACACTACCTTTTAAACAATACAAGAAAATAATTTTAATTTCCACGTAAATTTTACATCAAATGGCAAGTTGTTATACTTGCATGTTCCGTCGGAAAAACTTAAAAATATTATACAAAATTACACTCAATAACACAATATCAACAGTGTGAGTCCATCGCACTCACCTTGGCTCTTTATGTTAGGAAAATAGGTTGGCCGTTGTAGGGTTAAATATTTACTTGAGGAAGCCTTCTTTCATTGATAGCATAAATTTTCGGTAACTCTTGACTGTTAACCTTTTATGACGGACGAAAATTCGACCAAAAATGTCTCTCTTAAGAAATCCCGGCCACGAGTTACACAAATTTGGGTTATCAAGTACAAGACATCGCTCTCAGGTAATATTTTATTTTACTTATTCTTATACGTAGATATATTTCTTATTACTGAAGCTAGCCACCGAATTCGCTTGGAACCTCTCAGGTTTTGATGGTATGGTATTCACATGCTGATACCGTTAACTTCACCTCTAATTTCGGACACACAGTCCCAAATTGAATATATAATCAAACAGTAATATTTTTACTTAAGAAATCTTTCAGATCATCATCGTGTTTCGGAAGATCAAAAAATCTATCGAGAAAAGAAGTCTTAAGAATGAGTCATCTAAAAATGCAGGAGGCAATAGTATTGCTTTGTATGTGTTATGCGCAAGTTCGAAGGTTTCAAATTCTAAAATCTATTTTTCTCAAGTACTGTGAGCAGATGGAAGAATGTAGTTCAATCTTAAAACACAAGCACATTTCTTTGTAAATCTGTGATCCATAAAACAGTACGCCATCACTAGAAATGAAATGAAATGAAATCTTAAGTTGTACGTCCCATGGTTATGCTGGCTAGGCTAAAGGAGACGGTGATGATGAAATAATGAATAAAATGGTGAGATGAAGAAAGTAGGAGGAAACGATAGTTTTTCCTTACAGTGATCGATGCGACGGTTGCTCGTATTCAAAAGATTTTCTGCGG
This sequence comes from Thermobia domestica, assembly GCF_964235325.1. Taxonomy (NCBI): domain Eukaryota; kingdom Metazoa; phylum Arthropoda; class Insecta; order Zygentoma; family Lepismatidae; genus Thermobia; species Thermobia domestica. Next base: position 222,771,289 of record NC_137461.1, on the reverse strand, counting down.
ATTTTTAAGCGAAAATAAAAATAAGTAAATTAAAAAAGAAAGGTCTTCGACTATATAAAAGTGAAGCCTCTCAGCGCATAGGAGGTTCTATGACTATGGCTGTTGTTAAAACCGTTCGACTTGTTGAAATCCTATCCTATTGGGAACGGTCTGAATGATGACCAAAGACAGAGAATAAATGATTTCTCTGGAGTCTCAGTGATGGCGTTAGATTTTCTGATTTTATAAGGAAATAAGTGATTGCTAGAGCAAGGAATGAGTGATTTCCTTGGGTCTGAATGATGACCACGTTTGTTAACACTTAGCTAATCAGTGATAAGCATGAATGGTAGCTAAGAACTTTTTTTTTTAAACCTCAGAGGCAGAAAACTTTTTTTTCTTTTTTCTAAGCCAGAGCAGCCTGGGTGATTGTTTTCTCTTTAGAGAAAGAGAATCAGTCTTTGGGCTAAGTGATGTTCATTGACAACACGTAGTCTAACATATGTAGACAGAAAGTTGTAGTCAGGCTTTCCCGATAGAGGCAGGCGTCGGACAAAACTGTGAGGGAGTGACGGATCGGTGGAGTCTGACTAAATAAATTTGTAGGAGTCTGTTGGTCTGAGTGATGATCATCCGACTTAAGGAATAGGGCTCTGAAATGAAAGAGTTACGTTTTTGTTAATTATTTTACCTTAAGGAATTTGGTCGAATCACTTCCATTAAATTTATTCCTAAATAAATATTTATTTACCCTGATAAGACTAATTTTCATTTGAGAATAAGACAACCTATAATATTTTATGGTAATTTTTATAATTTCTTTGTGGTTTACTATGATTGGATTCCCTTAGAGAACCGAAACAGTCTAGAAGGAGCGAACCACAAAAACTCAAAATGACTGATTCTCAATTGTGCTGCCAGAAAGTATATATTAAAAAACTTGATTTTCCTGCTTTTTCAGTTCATTCTTGTGTGAGGAACAATTACTTTCTTTACCTAGAACTCAGAAATTAGGCAAACTGAATAACCAAAATAACATACAACTTTCATGCAATATTAGGTTTTAAATTATGTAATCCAAATAATACAAATGACAAATTTGGATGCTTAAATTGCCTTTGTTTTAAAAAAAACAAAAAATAAAAATACCCAGATGAAAAACGAATCACAAGTATTGTTATTGTAAAATCTGTCATTTCAAGAATAAAAAAATGTAATTGAATAAGATCGTCACAGAAACAATATTTATGTACAAAAAGATATTTAGTTTTCTTTTAAATGGCTAGTTACCTAACTCTTTTAATACATTTACATTTACACCATTAAAATTTGAATATAAGTTAGGTAGTTCTACATCCTTACAAGTTGTCAAGGGACTAGTGAAAGTTATTTCGAGAAGATTTTTTTTAACTTGTGACCAAGGAACGTTTTATGGTATGTTGTCACTCTACATGAATCTTGTAACTGTCATTAAAAAAAAACATGTAAACATAATCTTGAAAGGGATATACAACATGCTTTTCCATCTTGAGTTGAACCATGTGCAACTTTTTGGGTAGTCTTGCTTGCTACCTGCTATCGCCCTCCCGCTGACAAAGGGTAAACTAGTTTCGCCGCTTCCGAAACAACGGTTTCTTTTGAACAGGGAGGTGAAGTACGCCAAAATATAAGTTTTTAATGAGAAGATTCATTATTTGTCCACTAGAGTGCAGTGCTGCATAGGTGGAGATACCTCTCTTGCTTTCAGGAAGTTGTAACTAAACAAAAAGATGGGTTGCAATTTTTTTCTTTTCTTTTAAATGACAGCTACAAGATTCATGTAAAATGGAAACATGGTCTTACATATAAGTATACAATGTATCTGAAGCTGAATACTTACAATAAGTTTGGAAAAGAAATTAGCTTTCCACGTAGCTTTGTCCTCCCTACCCATCTTGTGTGTGTAGTAAGGATCTATCTAACAAGACAGTTTTAAGGACCTGAAAGAGAGAAAATTTAATTACGTTCACTGTAGGAAAAGCTTTGGCAGGGCTCATAGTGATCTGGTCTCTTCCAAATAGTTGTAAAGTGACTAAGAGTACATGAAAAAGTGGCCAAAATCTCATTAAATGTAACTTTAAACCTAGATGCCAAATTTGGGCATAAATTGAACTTTTTCCTTTCTTTCTTTTCAATCAAAATAGGGCCGGCTGGATCATAGCTGAAATACGTAATACTTTAACATGTTAAGATTAAAAATTATTTTACTTAAGTTCGTCAGCTAATAATTATAATAAAATGTATTCCTTGTGTTTACAGGTTCATTATTTTATCACACACTTTGCATGCTTTTGTATTTCAACTTTGATTTGGATGGGGTAAAGCCAAATTTCTATATTTTCATTATGTCCCATACGAAACTAACCATTAACTAGTAAAAAAAAAAAAAAAAAAAAAAAAAAAATATTGACTTGTTGCAAATTTAGTCTTGGCATCACCTCATTGGTAAACATAGGTGTGGCTTCTATCAACATTCCGCATACAATGAAAAGTAAACTGTAAACAGGTAATACATGTCATTCTCCTTTAACACACTAAGATCAAAGCAAATAATGTGGATTATGTTTTTACCCTTATTGTGAACTTTTAAAATAAATTACAAATCTTAACTAAGTTCAGTTGCATACAAAATGAAATAAAAGACAGTAACAAGAACGTATGCTAATAGATTTTCATATTTTCACATGAAGTTAGTCTTTCTTCATAAAAAGTGAGTTACTGATACGGGCAGGAGTTTTTAGCAAGTTGCGAAATCCCAAAAGTTTTCCTACAAAGCCAAGAGTTGGTTTTCCAACGAACTACGTCAGATTAAGTAACGAAATAGGTATTTTGAAGTCGCGACAAAATGCGATAACTGACATTTTGAGCGAAATGTGCCGCAAAACGCGACAAATTGCGAATTTTTTAAGACTTCAATTTTAGTTGTTAAAATACAGAAATAAAAAGTACAATTTTTCAAAGGGGAGAAAAATTTAAACTGAAATAACTTGTGCCTGTCAGCGATATGGCTTCCAATAACGAATACTGACTGCGAAAGTTTTTTTTTTTCTTTCTTTTTAATACAGCTTGGTAATCAATGATAGAAAGCTTCAAATGAAAGAAGGAAATGTTGAAACATGCAACATGCTGAACTTTTCATCAGAATAATAATTTGCAGACGAGACATACTAGAAGATACTGCACTAATGTATTGTATGTACGTGTTTTTACATGGACATGTTTTCGGTGTATAAATAATACAGTGAAACTTCCCTAAACCGGACAGCCGTGGGGAATCAAAAATTGTCCGCCATAGAGAGCTGTCAGTCTTAAATAATTTGTGGGTTAATTGCAGTCCGGGAATGTCTTTTTTTGAGACAATTTGCGTACCCGCGGGCAAAAGATACTACCCAAACGGCGGGCAACTGTCAATCACTTTTGTGTTTAAAACCGCTTGTGTGGGAGTGGAAAGCAAGTAAATGACATGAGAATGTTGCTAAACAGAGGCGCTTCGTCTGGGTAGCTGAGCAGATAGTTGAGGAGGCAAAATATCACAATACTTCCTTGGTGACACGTGTATGAATTACTAAAAATGTACTTTCACTGTACTTTTTAACTTGTGTCTAGAGAAAGTGTCCATAATACGGAGGTAAACAATACCCATAAAAGACAGAAAAGACTGTCCGTGTCCGCTTTAGAGAGGTTTGTCAATATGTCTTTTCCTATTACAGTGTTTGGGGATTACAAAATACGTCCGTTACGGGAGGTGTCCGTTATTAGAGGTTTCACTGTACAATGTGTGGTGTTTTGTGATGGCAATTGTGATGATAATGTGCTAGTGTATTTTAAGTTTTTGGACTTGTAAAAGAAAGAAGTAATTTGTTGTTAGTAATTGCATAAAGAATAACTTCATTGTCCTAAGTAGCATTATTGATTTATTGCTTATTACTTATATTGGGCTTACATCAGAATTTGTATAATTTATATTAGAGTTTGTGAAATAATTTACTTAGCGACAAAATGAGATTTTATATCCCAAAATGCGACAAAATACGAAATTTTTAATTTCAAATTGCGAAAATCTCCTGCCCCTAGTTATTAAGGATTTTTCTTATTCACCATTTTCTGCAAGTCATCGGCCCGTTTCTGTTCATCTTACAAATCTCTCCTTACTTTCTTCAATCCCTCCAACATACCCTACGCAAAGTGCACCTCAGTCACAGCTGCACATGGCAGCAAGTACTGAAGTTCTCAGAAGAGTAGTAAGTAACAAGTTTCTGCCTTTTGCCATTTATTTTCATGATTTTTTTTTTTTTTTTTTTTTTTTTTAGAAAACTGCCAATGCAAAACATAAACAAAGTTACTTTACTCCCCAAAAAAGTAACTTTTATTTCAAAAAGTGACTCGATATGAGCCCTGCATTGGTATTCAACAGCATTAAATTACACTATTTATACGTAATTGTTTAATAATATAAAATAAAGCTAACTTTTGATTATTCTGGTACGTATTGTTTCTTAATTCACAGTTTTAAAAATGTCATGGAACAACTAACATGGAAAGTACATTAAAAAGTTTACAACGTATTCAAAGCAACTGACTACTATCGCAATTTTGAAATCAGAATATACATAAAGCCTGATAGTTCTGCTTTTAGAGATTATTCTTGTGTGAAGTAAAATTATCTTCTTTATCTCCAAGTTAAAAATTAGCTAATAACCAAAATGACAAGGACACAGATAATAATCACATACATAGCATTTTTTAAAATCAAGTTGCTGGCTGTATTACATTTTGTTTCTTCTTTCTTCCATTAAAGAGTACGAGTAAGCGTAGGCATAAGATATTGGGAGTGCGTGCGTTACACTGCAACGGTATTTTTTGCATCCCTCAATGTCTACAATTCAGTAACAAGTCTGCCATTAAAACACATAATAAGATAGAAAACATACACAAACTAATAAAAGCACTAAGAAAAATCAGTAACAGTACGCTATTAATCTTTTAACGGAGCTACGCGGCAAGGCTAAAGAGAGGCTAAAGTTAGTATGAAAGAAAAATTAAATACTTGTTGGGATTGTCCATTGAACTGGAAACGAAAAATGAGTCAAACGCTACGAAATCACAATACGGGTAGGACATGAGAGGACGAACGGCTCAGACGTGAGCGAGCAGTTGAAACCTCCATCGCTCCGCTCCTAATTAACCTCGACAGATGATGTAGGCGTATTACCTCTTCAGGAAGTATTAAACTTTCCAACGATGTGCATTTTGTCTACCTCATGGGCCCATCAATGGAAGGGTAGGGAGAAAATTTGGATTTTTTGGTTCCCCTCTCCCTCAGCATTTGGGGAAGGGAAACTCTCTTCCCAAAGGAGCTACAAGCATAAAATAAACACTAACTAATGATACCCTGTGTATGGTCATTCTTGCGCACAACAGTGTTGCCAACTTCGAGGAAATGTTTTTAATTTTTTTCTTCTTTTACGGTCTGGGCACGGGGGAAGGGGGGGGGGGACAAAAGTTACCTCGTTGGAATCTGTGTTCCACAAACATTCCAACGAGGTATGGCTTATATCTCTGTGCGAATTAGGGGCGTCAGGGTATGAGTTACATACAACACACATCTTGAATAGAATTACCTATAATTACAACATCGTCTTTTTGTAGTGGGAAAACATACCTTGAGTTACAGTGTCCACGATTAAGGACATCCGAATTTCAAAAACATATCGCGAGTTAACAATACTAGCTGTTCTCAATATTTTAATACGAGTTTTATTTTGGACATTATATATGACGGTTCCTTAAAATCGTAAGTAGAGAAATATGAGAAAGAAGACAAATATTGAACATTTATAATGCTCATCTCCACTACTTTCCACGTGCTTCTCCATCGCCCATCTATGACGTCATGGCACCAGCGATGTTGCCCAAACGGGGGCATATTTTGAATACAAATGAAAAATGTCCAAGAACGAGTACAAAATGCCAAAACGTATGCAGTGTAAGAATGTTTCACAACAATGCTCTGAAATGAATGTCCATGAAAATGGACACTATGATCAAAAGGCATAAAGAGCTCGTTTCGTGGCTGTTTCTGAGCAGCATTGATATGTCTGCTGGTAGGACAAAGCAAGCTCAGAGTTGAGCATGATGAGGACAATCCACAAGTAGATACGACATATTCTGCCTAACAACACAGGCCGCACACAGTGAAAGGTCTTCGCCACGAAGTAGATTGACTGTGAGTGGGGACAAATGGGGACGTCAGCAACGAGGCTATCTGTCCCAGTCACGATTAAAATACATGCCATAAATAAAAGTTTAAAATCCAACATATCAAAATACTACTGCAAAAGAGACGTAAAATCCAAAGAGGAGAGATAATAAATATATGAGAATAAAAATATATATAATAATAATAAAAAATAGCAACAACACTAACTAGTAATAACAGGAAATATATAAAAATAAGAATAAAGACTAATAATACTGACGATGAAGAATATATATAACAATATTAAAAAAACAAAACATCACGAATCAACGTTTCAGGCGAACCTTTCCACGAGAGCCAACTACTGTCCATTCAGTATCCATCAGGTTGTCTACCACCGTATTAGATTTCAAAGAAACTGAAGGTGCCAAGAAAAAATCTATGTGTTAGAGTGAATGTCTAGTGCCAAGTAGAATTAGTTCGTTCCTTTTGACGAGATCTTGAGCTTGTGGTCCAAACACCAAGTTTGAATACACTTAATTATTATAGACAGCCTGGACTCATCCGAGCTGCCAGTGCTGATGCAATCGAGCAGTGAATAACGAACGCAAAACAGTACTGGGAATGCGGAGATGAAGCTCTCTCTTCCTTGATGAGCAGTCTTTCGCTGCACAGTCTACCTCTTCTATACCACCTATGCCAACATGGCTCGGAATCCAGCAGAGCTGTTTCTCACATCCGTGTGCTAATATTGACATGAAAGGAGGATTTGCTGGACGAAAAGATGTTAATACCTATCACTAGGGGCACGAGTTTTTCGCACTAAGAATTTGAAAATTTCGCGTTTCGTTTCTCATATTTCGCGTTTTGTCGCATTTTCCAAATACAGTTTCGCCTTTTGCAGCTCTTGTGCAAAAGAATTCCCTGATTATTACAATTATTCCTTTTTATTCATAGATCACTATAAACATAAACCATTAATTACCTAAAAACAAAATACACTGAATATTTCACTTGACAATGTCAATTTCATTGATAGAAATTTATATTTTTTCAAATCAAACTGCAGAAAAGCAGTAACTAAAGTTACTATGAGTACGGAAGTTTTGCTGTCTTTTAAAAACACATAGGCACAAGTTACATTTAAGCATTAAACATAAGAATGTTACATGTTTCCACATTTTCCTCCTCCATTGTTCTAAGTTTGTCACTTATCAGTCCATACTTGGAAAATGATCCTTGACAATTGGCATTGCTTGTTGGAAGTCACACGTATGTAAATGCATTTACAACAAACTTCAAATAATTATCACTTCCGAACTCCCCATCCAGTTGCGATGGTGGTAACTAATGGGCAACATGTTCTCTGTAGTCGTGTCCCAACCACCCAAAATGCACAGTTCATGTCACGTTCTACCGTTCCGTCAGCGGAAAACTAGTTTTTAAAGCAATTAAAATATATTTTTAAAATTTCGCGCAAAGCGGTCAATTTCGCGTTTTATCGCGCAACGGAAACCAATGAAAATACATATAGAAAATTACTTAATCCTGACGCACTTCGTTTTATCGCGCATTGCGGAAAACTCGTGCCCTACCAGTCACAAGAGACGGAGATCCTATGTACGTAACATGCAGACTTAAACTTTGTAAAATTGCAACCAGTTCGGCGAGGAATATTGAATTAAAAAGCGGCAACTTAAAAACAATTACAAAAAACAATAAGTAAATGCAGTTGTCAAAAGACACATCCGACAAAATCAGCACCTTTAGAACCATCACTAAAAAACACAGTTACCTTGAGTCCTGAAACTGCTACAAGAGGGAGCGTAACTCTTGTTGAAATTCGCGAGTAGTGTTTGGCTTCGTGTACTGGACCAGATCAATAGAAATAATTGGACGAATAATCTTCCACAGAGGTGTAGGAAGAAAACTGACAAAGGAAGAACTTCGACGGTAAGATTATCCAAAAGTTCCAAAGCACGAATAAGATTTGGTTGCATTGGGTTGTGCTTGATGTTAGGGATCTCCAGCTTCCAGTGTAAAAAGATGATGGTATAGAAAAGCGTGATCAAGAATAGGATAACTGCTTTTCAAGAGTGGATATTGAACGTGGGCCATGTAAACAACTCCGAACTGTTCTCACCTGTGTAGATTCCAAGTAACAGCACTAAGTGTAAGTCATTACCATGCAATCTTTTACGAACAACATTTACCGCGTGTGTATATGATATGACATGAATAATATGTGATAGAATGTATGGATGGATAGTTTGGTATTTCAAATAGCGGACAAGTGGAAACAGTCAAGAGCGCAGACACAAACTAAACCTATGTAAAAACTAGCTGGAAGAACGAAATCGCCTCAAATACCTCTGGTTTCTGTAGTGTACATTAGAGTATTACCGATTTGGAGATTGCGAATACTGCCACTCGTGTGCCTCCCTTCGTTCCCCACACTGCGTGAGTCGCACAAAAAAACTCATGCCAGCATATCCAATAGCAGATAGTCATACTGTACAGCCAGTCCTAATTCTTGAAGTGTGTAATTTTCTTTTACCAGAAAATTGACTTCTAGTACTGTATCAATTGTTTCTTACGAGGGGAGTTGCATTCCTGAGTGCAAATCCACTTTAGGAAAGCTTAACTGTTATGACTATAAATACAGTATACGGAAATATCCCATAGAAGAGCGAAAAATCACCAACCTGTGCTAGATGGCCACCAAAATCAAGAATTATATCTATCCCGCATAACAACAGGTCACGAAGCTAGTAGACTGCAGATCAAGGTGGAAAAAAATCATGATATTTTTCAAAAAAATCATTTTTGTTGATTTTTTTGATTTAATCAAATCTTTTTCTTCGTATAATACAAGTCGCGAACTGAAGAAAAAACATTAGGAATTAGCATTAAATGTTAATTATGCCATTTAAGTGAAAGTGTTGGGTTTTAATTTTGAATTAATTCCCAATCGTTAACCTATTTCAATCCCAAACAATGTTTCTTAAGCATTACGGAAAAAGTACAGCAATGTATATCAACATGACACTTTTCTTTTCACGAAGGTTACTGATATTTGGCAGGGGCATATTTTTAAACAATTGGAACTAGCTTGCGGCACGAAATAAATATAAAGTACATAAATTTCGCCTAAAATTAACTAATTCACTCTATGACCTATGGAACCCGGAGGTTCAATGCCATGTTCACAAAAGCTCTCCTGACTTATATCCTTAGTCAACTGAATCCAGTTTCTATTTTCTATTCTTATTTCTGCGAGATCCATCTTAATATTGTCCTCCCATCTGTGCCGAGGTCTTCCTAATGGTCGTTTTCCGATTGGGCTTCCAGTTAAAACTTTGAAAGGGGTCCTACTTTCTTCCATTCTCGCTACATGTCCTGCCCACCTGAGCCTCCAAGATTTGATGACCCTAACAATGTTTGGTGAATGGTATAAATTATGCAGTTCCTCATCATGAAGTTTTCGCCATTCGTCATTTCTGTTCCTTTGGGTTCCGAATATTCGTTTCAGAATTTTATTCTCAAATACTTTCAGTCTGCGTTCTTCCCTCAGCGTAAGCGACCATGTTTCACAACCATACAGCACAACAGGCATAATTATCGTTTTATATATTTTAAAGCTTCAAATTCCTCGACACAATTCGCGACGATAAAAGATTTTGAACTGAATAATAACACGAATTCCCTGCTTTTAGTCTATATTTAATTACTTCGTGAATATCGTTTTCTGATCCTATACATTAGCCGATGGCAGAACTTACTTTGTCTTTATGCGATGAGCTTTTGTAAGTCAAAAATTTTCTGCAGGAATTTAAAAAAAAAAAAAAAAAAAAAAAAAAATCAAGATCAGTTCCAGCAGAAGAAACACTTGCGATTGTTAAAAATATGCTTCATGTGACGTGAAAAACAGTTCAAATGCGAGTTGTCCGTGCATTTAAGACATCTATACATAGCAGGCACGTTTTTATACTTTTCTGTTCGCTATTTTATTTCCTCTGACAATTTTTCCTGCACAGGCGCGGCAAATTTTCTGCGATCACATCGCAGATCTCGGCATGTTCTGCAATGGGGTCAAGTATCCACTTTATATTTTTATTATTATTTTTTTTTTTTTGTTTAGGAGAGGGGATCGGACCCCTCTAAATACGCCCATATTATCTGGAAACAAACAAATAGACGTGGACACAAAAGAGTTTTCATCTTAAATGTCCATGGTGATTCCCCCGTTGGAATAGAAATTTCAAAACCTTGTGTTAAAAAGAGAAGAAAGCAGGGTTCACCCGTAACCCGTTCAAACGGGATTTTCCCTGATCGTTCCCTACATAATACTAGTTTTCATACTGTGCTTACATACATTTGAGTCTCATTGTATTATGATTATTATCTTCCATAATCGAAATAACAGAAGAGAAACGGGATTTTACTTAGTTTCACTTTAAATTAATTCATTTCGGAATTTGATTTAAATCAACGATTTTAATTAAAAAAATCAAGTGATTTAAATCAGACTGATTTAAATCAATCCACCCTGCTGCAGATGCAGGAAGTTATTCTAATATACGTTCGTGTCTGATGTAATAAAATAAAAGATCATTCATCAACGTTTATTTGTACTTCATAGTGCTGAACTAGATTAATCAATTACATTTTCAGGTACTTATTCCATTGCTATCAATTTTTATTTGATTTTAAAATGAGATATTTGTGCCCATTCAAGTATATAATTTTATGGGTTGTTCCTACTTTTCACGAAATTTAGTATCGCCTTTGCTGCAAGCGGTCCCGGGTTCAAATCCCGGTGGGGATACGAGGTCGAAAAAGTGGAACAGATTTTCACAGAAAAAGCCATCCACCTGAGTGAGGTTTTCGCTTGACTTCCCTGGATAGTGTACTCGCCGAGGGACATCATTCCTCACATGTGACGTGTTTAAGGTCACAGATGCCAGCAATACCCAGAGATTTATGTAAATCAATTTTAGTATTAAAAAAAAAAAAAAAAAAAAAAAAACTTGTATCACTTATGCGTAGAGTTTAACGGATCTCGACTTTTCATTCATTGTCTTTTGTGTGTTTTTCTAGTTTGGTTTTTGTGTTCCTACTACCTCTTATACTATGGATCGGTATAGTAAAAATGAAATGAAATCTTTGAGATTTACGTCCCACGGTTATGCCGGTTAGGCTAAAGGAGACTGTGATGATGAGAGATGAGTGAATTGGTGGAATGAAGAAAATGGAAGAACCCCGAGAAAACCCACGAGCACGGTGTTTGTCCACCACAAAGTTCACTTGGCGGGAGCTGGGATCGAACCCGGGACCCCAAGCACCAGAGGTGAACGCTCTACCACTGAGCCACCGCGCCCCCAAATCGGTCGGTATAGTAAAACTGCACGCCTAACGTAACGTAATCTAACGTCACTTAACCCTTAAGTACTACGCATGTTTTTTGTCACATCACTATTACGCGGAGTATAACTCCGAACAATACATTGCGGAAAAAACTACCGACACGTTGTTAATTTTGCATATACACTCAATACAACCAAGAAGGTAGAGGAAGCGACAATTTGGAGGCGGTAGAACGGGAAGTTATGGCGAACGGGTCTATAACATAATCCAAACAAATATAACCAAATGCAGTACATTTTCGTACTCTTTTTCGATTTTCAAATTGGTCCGGCGATACAGCACTAATGCCAAAGACCATATTCTGTACCTGAATCGATATTACATACCTGTAAATCACCAGTACCGATCAGAATTGCAACTATTTACATTCTTGTCATTTCATCTTTGCACGAATATTATCAACCTGTACGCATTTGATGGTGAGAGTACAATACAAGGTCTCAAAAGATTTGGAGATTATTTTCAACGATAAATGGTTTTGATAGTTACTGCTGGTGGCTCCCGGATTCTTTACTATATGCATGCTTCTTCCACATGTTTCATAAATTGAATGCCACAAGCAAACGATCGAAACAGGAATTCAGACACAGTGATACGACGCAGCTACTACTACACACAAAGTTTCTTATTCTTTAATTTGTAACAGAAATGGAAAGCTAAATCTTTTTATACGAAAACAAGTAATAACATTACTCTCAACCATAACCATACATAGTGCACGGAACCAACAAATGGCCATGCACATTCAACACACGTCATACTTTGCATCGTTATGAGTCCTTAAAATTACTAGTATATAACGCTCAAATACCAGTTTTGTTTAAAAACTCTTCTTTAGAGCATTTTACTTAACTCGATGCAAGTTATATACATTATTTTTAACAGATACAACAAAACCTACAACCCACCTTACACTACAAACACGTCTTGAGAACTGTAGACACTGTTGCCAGTTGAAATTGTAACTACAAGCGCAGCGTTGCCAGATTCACAGTTCGGAATTATTCCAAAACCTGATCGAAATTATGCTAGATTTGGTCAAATTATGCTAGATCCTCATAATTACTAATTCAGGAGTTTTTTTTTTTTTTTTAACGAAGTTGAGACGCAGAGCACAAGAATGCGTGGATAGAACTCAATACTTAACGCACCAAAGCTTTAACTCAACTAAACTAGTGCAGTAGTTGCCAGACTCAATGCCGTATATGTCGTATAAATGAATGCAAAGTGTTTGTTTACATATTTTGAAAGAAGATTACCTCGCAGCATAAGCGGAGTTGGGAATTGTCTGCTGGGGGGAAGATTTTTGGTCGGTCTCGGACCTTTCATTTCAGGAATAAAGATGGTCATGAAGTCAGAAATAAAGATGGTGAAGTTGTCAAAAAGTTGGGGGGAGAATGGCCCCCATAGCTCAGCCCATGCCTCGCAGTTAGAGGATTAGAAAACCCTGGGTGGAGTAACACACAAAAAAAGCTCAAAGCCGTTTGTAACTTACTTCGGAAAATGAGACCTCCTATATGGTTTACCGACTGTATGAATCAATGGGAGAGGATACATTTCTGCCGTTCTTTTTCTTCCCACGACCAACTTCTTTCTCATCTCCATGTTTTGCGGCTTTTTGATAAATTTGCTGAAATTATGCTAGATTTGGGCAGGTGCTAAAAGCAAGATGCTAGATGCTAAAGACATGTAAATTATGCTAGATCTAGCATCATTATGCTAGACCTGGCAACGCTGCTACAAGGATGTTCTTGCATGAATTTCGTGCGACTTCTAAATTAATATATCACTAGATCAAAAGAATAGTACAGATTGAGAATAGACTCAAATCTGTGATGGTTTGTCCCCAACCCCAACGCAACGCGAAATCTGCGATATTAGGCTTAGCAGCTTTGCAACGTTTGCGTTGCGTAATTATCCGCAATATTTGCGAATACTAATTCAGAATAAAGTCCAAAATGAACACAGTGAGATCAATTTCTATGAAGTGAGGCAGAGTATTCATTGACCCTTTATAACCAAACTTTTTTTTTGTTTTTAAATTCCTACTGATTAGAGTCAAGAATAATTATTTAATACTTTAAAACTGTTTTCCGAACTCCATTGGCATCCATTTATAGTTTAACAATATGTGCTGATTCTTACGTTTCTAGGGGTTTGCGTTAACTTGTATTACTCACTAGGGATGATTCCATATCGGGACCAAGTACTCGGGGAAAACCTATATATCGTAGAAAACCTTCACTCTACGCTATATATCGTCTCAAAGCTCTTGCCATGAGAAGTACGAAACCGTTTTCAAATCACGAGTAAACCCGCAACCTGAGCCTATAAGAGGTCAGTTTTTTGATGTATGTGTTTGTGTGACTACTCTATGTATGGCATATTGTTAAGGCCAACATACACTAGCGTATTTTCAGCACGCATTTTCGGTCCGTAAAATGATGTAGTAGATTTCGGTCCGTAAGTTGACCCATACACCTAGCATAAAAATAAGCGCGTAAAAGAAGAAGAAAAAGAAGCGGTCAGTTTTCGCTCTTCCTCTTGCCTGTTTGAGCACGCGGTCGTTTTCCAGTTTGCTCAAGTTGTTTGAAGAGGACGCATATATCTTCTAAGTGCAGGTCCTACAAACATTATGCTATTAAGGAAACGAATAAAAAGAACACCAGAATAGATTTGGATAGGAAGTGATATTCGAATGTAGGAGTACTTTTTGTTTCTTTTTCGTAGTATCGGAATGTGAAATCCCCATAGAATGTTTTAAGAAAGTTAAATCAGATTTTTTTTAAAAAAAAGGAAGAAAGAAAAACAAAAGCTAAATGCATGATTTTGCGAAAGCAGTATTCAATTTAATAATTCTCTCACTAAATTTTTAGACTTCTCGAACAAATAAATAAATCTACTCTCTGTGGCGTAACATATCTCATGGAACCAGGGGGCCTACATTCCAGCTTGTGCCACTCATGTCTTTAGGGCAGGGTGCGAATCCCGGGCCGGAATTTCCTTGTATTTTGTTTTAATCCCTTCCAAAAGCAACAAATTGAAACATTGATCGCTCACAAAGCAATCAATTATCTCCTGTTAGGAACTATTTTATTCCCCTTCAAATATACACAACCTAATTTGCGCACTGTTTTTGGGTAATATATGCTCAGCACATCTGCTGCTTTTGTAGAATCTAGTCCTTAATGAAAGGTCAAGGAAAAGAAGGAAAGTCAACCGGCTCCAAGTACAAACAAACCAAGTTTTAATTTCGAATTGTGACTTGACAAGCTATTTAAAAGTTACAAAGAATATCTAAAATAATTAAAATTTAATATTTAGAAAACGAATTAACACTTGATCTGAGGTACAACATAACCAAATGAAAACAATATCAATTGTATTGTTGTACTTTACTAATATGAAAGGTGGCAACTAATTCACTCCCCTGTTTTCTTTCACGATCTTTGAAGCATAGCATTTGTTCTAACAGTGACGATATTAATGCACCATGCTACATTACATTTGATAGTACATTTGCTCATAATAAGAAGTTCTTGGAAGTTAAAATATCTTTTTAAGATAAAAAATACTTTACCTTAAATACAACTAATTTTTAAATATATAAGTGCTTGTGTTATCCCTTATCAATTTAGGAACTGAAGAATAGATTGCTTTATATTTAGAATAGTTCTCATCAGAGTCGTAACTAAGTTAGAGGGCCAGCGGGGCGGTTGCCCCGGGCGCTGATAGCAAGAGAGTGCCGAAGGAGCAAGAAGAAAGGAAAGTATTGGAAATGAAAATAGATTTGTTAAAAATTTTCTTGCTCGCTATGCTTGCAATCCAAACGTTTCAATAAGTCAGAACAAATTTTTACTTATTACTTTTTTTTTTTAAAAAAAAAAAAGAAAGCTATTATTTCTTAATGACGATGTGACATACATGCTGCCAAGTAATGACTTACAGTGTAAACAACAGCGTTTTCAAAATCAGAAACGGTCACAGTCTTAAATACGTACGAATTACGCATTTTGATGATGATGAGTTTGGTTAGTTAATCACGTTTTTCTACCCAATCGTTTTAATCACGACGGTGAGAATAAAGCTATGAAAAATGAAAGGAGTGAAGGGACCCACAAGTTGGTGTTCGCGCTGGAATATTAAAAATAAAGGTAAACAAGGGGAATAATAACGTTCCTGAATTTGAAACAGTTGTAAAATAGGGGCTTAATGGGTCAGAACTTTAACCCACGAATTTCATCTCTTTCAAAGACTGATCGCTACCAGTGTTTTATTATTATTATTATTATTATTATTATTATTATTATTATTATTATTATTATTTCATTGACATATGAAATGCTTCCAATTTAAAGGAATTTATTGGGATCATTTCTGCATTAACTACTTGTATTGCCAGGATTCTTGTTTGTGCTTACGTATCTAGTTGTATGAAAATTTTTTTATTTATCTACATACTACCTACAAAATACACACACACACTATATATATATATATATATATATATATATATATATATATATATATATATATATATATATATATGTGTGTGTGTGTGTGTGTGTGTGTGGGTGGGTGGGTGGGTGTGTATCTGTGTATTTTAATATGTTTATTAATAAAAGTAACATTAAATTCAAAATTTTCAGTCATTAAGAAATTAATTAAGTACTATAATTTTGAACATACACTATGTGATCAAAAGTATCCGCACACCCGGATGAAAATGACTTACATATTCGTAGCGCCCTCCATCGGTACTGCTGGAATTCAATATGGTGTTGGCCCACCTTTAGCCTTGACGACAGCTTCCACTCTCCAGGCATACTTTCAATCAGGTGCTGGAAGGTTTCTTGGGGAATGGCAGCCCATTCTTCACGTAGTGCTGAACTGAGGAGAGGTATCGATGAAGGTCGGTGAGGCCTGGCATGAAGTCGGCGTTCCAAAACATCCCAAAGGTGTTATATAGGATTCAACTCAGTACTCTGTGCAGGCCAGTTCATTACAGGGATGTTATGGTTGTGTAAACACTCCGCCACAGGCCGTGCAGTATGAACAGATGCTCGATCCTGTTGAAAGATGCAATCGCCATCCCCGAATTGCTCTTCAACAGTGGGAAGCAAGAAGGTGCTTAAAACAGCAATGTAGGCCTGCGCTGTGAGAGTACCACGCAAAACAACAAGGGGTGCAAGCCCACTCCAAGAAAAACACGACCACAGAATAACATCACTTCCGAATTTTACTGTTGGTACTACACATGCTGACAGATGACGTTTATCGGGCATTCGCCATACCCACTCCCTGCCATTGGATCGCCACGTTGTGTATCGTGATTCGTCACTCCACACAACGTTTTTCCACTGTTCAGTCGTCCAATGTTTACTCTCCTTACACCAAGCGAGGTATTTACCTGCATGATGTGTGGCTTATAAGCAGCCACTCGACCATGAAATCCAAGTTTTTTCTCACCTCACGCCTAACTGTCATAGTACTTGGAGTGGATCCTGATGCAGTTTGGAATTCCTGTGTGGTGGTCTGGATAGATGTCTGTCTATTGTCTCTTCAACTCTCTTCAACTGTCGACGGTCTCTGTCAGTCAACAGACGAGGTCGGCCTGTACGCTTTTGTGCTGTACGTGTCCCTTCACGTTTCTACTCCACTATCACATCAGACAGTGGACCTGGGATGTTTAGGAGTGTGGAAATCTCGCGTACAGACTTCTGACACAAGTGACACCCAATCACTTGACTACGTTTGAAGTCCGTGAGTCCCGCGAAGCGCTCCATTTTGCTTTCTCACGATGTCTAATAACTACTGAGGTCGCTGATAATGAGTACCTGGCAGTAGGTGGCAGCACAATGTACCTAATATGAAAAACGTATGTTTTGGGGGGTGTTCGGATACTTTTGATACATAGTGTATGTAGTAGCCAAACTACATTTTGGTTTTCAAGTACAAACATTAAACATATTATTTACCTCCATCGATCAATATTAAGAAATTGCCAAAGAAGGTCCCTTCAGAGTTTCCGTTACATTTCACAAAATATTTTTTACCGTAAAACAATCAAAATTGAAATCATCTTTATGTGCTCACATACAAAATATCATAAAATTACAAAAGTTTACAATTATTACTGGAAATCGATGCTGTTACCCATTTCGAACATTTTTTAAATCACATAATTTCTAACGTATTAAAATTTCATTTCTTATATATAGTATGAAACGTAAATAGTTGTAAATTTTCATAATTGTTCTCAAAGTGGATTTTTGTACAGCAAAGGCAGTTTTGTAAGTTTAACAAGAAGTCCAAAATAAGCCTCTTGAAAACAGCTTTTGTTTGTAAAAGAATAGAGAATGATCACTTTTGGCTGTTGCAATAGTCTGTGCAAGCAGCATAATAAAAATTCAACGTAGCATAACGACAACAGCTGTTTCTTTTATTTGTAAAAAAAAAAAAAAAAGGAAGCTTGATAACGTGAGTGTAGGGGCGCCGAATTCTACTTCGCCCCTGGCGCCGAAATCTCTACCAACGGCTCTGTTTTTCATCCACCTTCTAAACATTTGTATTGTTTACTAACACTTATCGATTCGATTGATATTCCTCATTGTTGTAAATATATATATATATATATATATATAATTTTTCGAATTTTTACCGGACGCAAATTCTTATTAATTAATACACTGAGAAAAGTCCGTTATTCGGACAGCGGTATATTGTACAAATACAGAATCATTATGTTTACTACAGAAATCTGCACGGAACATACGTTATCCATATGCTACAGACTTTCCCCGCTTAGATGTTACATAATCCCGTTGCAGGATGTATGACATCTAACAGTCTCCATATATCACATACGTATACGTATGTTACATACGCCAGTTGTATGCTACATGCGTATATCTGTATGTGAGATCCTGACCACCTATTTACAGTTCTTTCGTTCGTACAGAAAGTACGTTTATTTAAAACATGTATGCGGAAAGTATGTATAAAATGTACTTTTTTCAGTTATACATTTGCTGTACGTTAAGTCCTAAAACTACATGATTTACACATGTAACCTACGTTTTTACATACGCCACATACATTTTTCTCAGTGTATAATTTCACAATACGCTCTCTGTCCGCCTCTAATGTTAACGTATAAGATATAAGAAATTTACAGCATTCAATGTAGGGTCTACTGAAAACCTTGTGACACAGTAAGCAGACACTTTTAATCGATGAAACCAACTTTTAAATTAAAAAAAAAATGACTGATTCTAATGACTGGACCAAACCACATGTTCAAATTAAATATAACAAATTTGTATTTTTTTAAAAAAAAAAAGTCATTTATTTAATTGTAAACAAATTAATGTAAGTTGTTGGCCAATATAATGACTATTAGTGAATATTCTACGTTTGAACGCATAGTTTGATGATTAACAGTTAATGAAAATATAATGAAACTAATTGTAGATCTGAAGTGAAGTAATTTAAATAAAACCGTATAGATCTAATTAAATACTACTAAAATTATTCCTCAACAATTTCTTAAAATTCACTTAAATTGGGAATATTATTTAACAAGTTTGCTGTCCATCGGCGATTAGGGGCATGGAGATAATTGCTGCCCCCACTTTTTTGGCTTTACACTATAGCCTAATTACACGCCCCCTTACTATTAGTAGTGTTTTGTCCCCCTTTCTAGTGTTCATACCCAATTGCCGTCACTGGTACTTTCCATTACAAGCGAATAGATCTGTGTTTTTGCGCAACTACAATTGATTACGGAAAGTAAGATAAATTTAACGCTTTATTAAAATTATTATAGTTATTTAGTATACTAAATATTAAATTTGTCTAAAAGAAAGGTGTTTGCACGTGTATGTTATATGGGAACATAAAAAAACTGTAAATAATAAAATGTGGGGTTGTTACAAATGATTGTAGCTGTTTCATGAATTTGGCGTAGCTGTGATATTTGGCATATTATCACGAAGCTTTACCATAATATAGACCTTAATTTATTTAATTTCGAACTTATAGTAGTCAAATTCCGTTCAAACATTAGCTATTCACAATTCTCTATTCTCCAATTCAACTCAGATTAGGTTATTTTCAAACAAAGTTAAACTATTCTGAACGACTGGTTTGTTTAAATTTTACTACATGTTGGTACAAACATCCAATTGCTAATTAAACTTAACAGAGCTACCCAATCTTAGTTTAGACTTTTTTTTCAAAAGAAGTTTAAACTGTTAACTCATTAAAGACACTTTGAACCAAATCCATTCGTTCGTTTAAATTTATTATTATTATTATTATTATTATTATTATTATTATTATTATTATTATTATTATTATTATTATTATTATTATTATTATTATTATTATTATTATTATTATTATTACATTTGTTTCACAACTTATGAACCAATGATTTGAAGCAATCTAAGTCGGAAGAGTTTCCATTTACTGGTTCAGAAAATAAACTGATTTGTTTATTTTAAATTTTCATTTCTCTCAGTGTAGAGAGCGCGTCGTATTGCATGTTTTTAATACGCATAGTTCTTATATTTATTACATAAGACATATTTAACTGTAAGAAAGCGTAGTTATAAGGAATTAAGCAGAAAGTAAAAAGAAAAATATAAACAAACTTGTATGTTATACAAAACTGAAAACAATTAAATATCAATTAATTTCGAAGCTCTAGTAGTAAAAATGACACTAAAATAACACACTATTACGTAAGAAGAAAAATAGTACACTATTAAGTCAATTATTATATAAATTCTTCTGACAGGGGACATGCTACTTATAAAGATAGTAAAACGATTAAGTTGAGTTGATTTTGAGTTTAACGTCTCTTTCACCAGCGAGGCTATATGAGACGAGACCTACTGATTAACGTGGAATCCGAACCACATGAACTCCCACCGGGAAGCAAACCCGGCTCTCCCACGCCAAAGACACGTATGCTAACCGTTTAGTCACAGAGGAGCTCAGTAAAATGATTGAGTTGTTCGTGAAAGAAATTATTTAAGTGTCAGATATTCATTGTTATTTAATATTTTGTGATAATAGACCTTAAGTTAACGTTTATCTGGGGAGAATTGATAGTAACTACACCACAAAGGTTGATAAATGCTTTAATGGCATACTACGAGTTAACATGAACTATTATGAGTGTAATCCTATTTCCTGCAAATGGTGTCATTTCAATTTTGGCGTTAGGTATGTTCTGTTTTGAGTCTACATAAGCTTTTCAAATAAGTGTTGGCACAGTCCCCATCATGACAAGATATAATAAAATGTTGAAAAATATTCAACATAGCTGGTACCCTGGATTGAACTTGAACTTTTAAGGCTGAAAAGCAAGCACACTAAAACGAGCGGTACAATGATTGTGCTATTTAAACTTAGTATGTGAGCACTAATGGCGAAATAGGATTATTAGATCTATTAAATTTAAATATATGTACAATCTGAGGTTTGAAATAATTAACAAAGAAACACTAGCCTATGTATTGTGCTTTATCACATTTTCTTTTTCACGAGTAATGTTAAGATCACGTGAAAAAAAATGACTTTCTGAACCTATTTTGATACAAGTTCTTGTAAAATTGAGAAAGTACTTAAAATAACAATCAGCAGGTGGTCGAAATAGCAAAAAAAAATCAGCGAATTTTGATAGTCAAACGCAATTTTTTGCTGTTTTATCAGGCAGATATCGAGATAGTATCTTGTTGAAGTATCTTGGGACGGAAAAATACGTCAGTGTATGGCTTACTTTATACCTACCATACACTGACGTATTTTTCCGCCGTAGCCATAAAATTTCATGCGTTAGTCTTGTTAGCAGCTGTCAATACGTTAGTGTATGGGACCTGGCGTACGTTTACGTACCGAATTTTTATACGCTTGAAAAGTCTGGCTGCTTTTAACTTCGAGCGTAAATACGGCGCGTAAAAACGGCTAAGATGAAAGGGTTTTCGAGCAGCAGGTGGTCTCTTGCCCTTTCCACGGCCTTCTCCCTGGTCTGGTCTTATTGTTTTCAGAAGAGAAAACCTGTTCTTGAGTTGTCCTCGCGAATCGTTGCTGAGGTTTGCTGGTAGACTCACCAGAAATCTTCATTCCAATCTAGTTTCAGTCTTTCTATACAATACATGATTTCGGCTAAATTAATATTTTCTATTGTACAAAACGAGATATTATTTCCTAATTAAAATTCATAATTAATTTTCAGTACATAGAGGAAAAGGTATTTAAATCCAATACTTTCTAATTAGAATTCGCAAATGATGAGAGCTTCTCCGTAGCTATATGATCAGCGTAAGCTTCTCGGCGCAGGACATACTGTTCGATTCTCGGCAGAAGCTCACGCAGTTTAAATCTCACTTCTCATATAGCCTCGCTGTCTGAGACGTCGCTAAATTCAAACCCAATCCAATCGAACATGATGTCTTTCGACTACGAATTTAACATTAAATTTAATATTTGACAATTAGCCCCCCCCCCACACGTACACACATAGACAGATGTCAAGATGGTTATAAAAATGAAGTCACACCTTTAGAGTTGCTCATATTCTGATATGAAAAAAAGAAGTATAACATGACTTTTAATAGCATGTGACCAATTCCCGCCAAACTAAAAATGTCATGCTATTTAGAAAAGAGAGAGAAAGCAAGAGAAGGGAAAGAAGGTTAGGGCAACCAACAGTAGAGTACGCAGGAATTTATTTCGGGAGCTGTCCAAACTCAATATGAGGGTATTTTATATTAAAATTCCTAAAATTGTCCCTAAAATTAGGCTAAATTTACACAAAAGTCGAAATTTCGGGGGGGGGGGGGTCCGGACCCCCAAGACCCACCCCCTGCGTACGTCCCTGGCAACCAACATAAAATGTTACTTCCAGACATACTTTCTCGTTCACTTGGTTCTCTCCGGTCGAATATGAATAAAAATGTCCCCAGTAGCAAAGATAAATTACATTTCACTCTTATGAAGAACTTTCCTTCACCAAATAATGTTCAAATACAGAATTCTGATATTTTGTTCTGTTCCACGCTACCCGTACAATATTTTTGAAAGAAATCACTACCAGCATAGAGGCTACAGGTACCT
This sequence comes from Thermobia domestica, assembly GCF_964235325.1. Lineage (NCBI taxonomy): Eukaryota > Metazoa > Arthropoda > Insecta > Zygentoma > Lepismatidae > Thermobia > Thermobia domestica. The sequence continues at coordinate 222,748,518 of NC_137461.1, read as the reverse complement.
ACTAGGTATATTTAAGAATAAAAAGTAATAATCCTGACCTTCAATAAGATATTATCTCGATATCTGCCTGATAAAACAGCAAAAAATTGCGTTTGACTATCGAAATTCGGTGAAAATTTTTTGCTATTTCGACCACCTGCTGATTGTTATTTTAAGTACTTTCTCAATTTTACAAGAACTTGTAACAAAATAGGTTCAGAAAGTCACTATTTTTTTCCCGTGATCTTAACATTACTCGTGAAAAAGAAAATGTGAGAAACCGCAATACATGGCCTAATGTTTCTTTCTTTGTGAATTATTTCACACCTCAGATTGTACATATATTTAAATTTAATAGACCTAATAATCCTATTTCACCATTAATGCTCACATACTAAGTCTAAATAGCACAATCATTGTACTGCTCGCTTTAGTGTGCTTGCCTTTCAGCCTAAAAGTTCTAGTTCAATCCAGGGTACCAGCTATGTTGAATATTTTTCAACATTTTATTATATCTCGTCATGATGGGGACTGTGCCAACACTTATTTGAAAAGCTTAAGTAGACTCAAAACACAACAAACCTAACACCAAAATTGAAATGACACCCATTTGCAGGAAACAGGATTACACTCATAATAGTTCATGTTAACTTTATAATGCACCACATCAACTTCCAATCCCTGGTTGGAAGTTGCCAAGTTACACGGTAATACTATAATGTACTGTTTTTACAAGATGTTAAATATTGATTTTAGCTGGATACGAACCTCTGTATTAACTGTTAAACGCTGTCGTGTTCTGCAAGTAGACGTCTATAAGATGTTAGTTTGGGTCCCAACTTCCTTGCAATTCAATGACTTCGAAACAGTTCCTAGGTTCTTTTCGATTGAAACAGCTTTCTTTTTAATTATCGCAGTTCTACGATGAGACTTCCGAGATTCCTTCGTGAGAACTGTGCTAAGCTTTGGCCCGATGCAACGGAGTCGCCACCCTCGCTCAAAATGGCTTAGGGAAAGTGAAACATAGAAGATGAACAGATTCTAGGAGACATGAGAGTTAACGTTTGTGAAAGTATGAATAGTGTAGTACCAAAGTATATAAAAATGTATTAATGAGTTACATTAATATACAATCTGTAATTATAATAGTTATAATTAAAACTCAAGTAACGTAATTTTGTTTAAATCTGTTTATCATCAATGATACAGATACAAATTCTATCGACAAAATTTAAGAATTTAATTGGATTCGTCTCCGTATTTATTATCATGTATTCTTCTTCTGAACAGTAAGGAGAACGGACTTTCACAGACTCAGTTAGATACAGATTAAATACTCTTATATTTTCTTCGATTTGCAAGAAAACCATTAATGCTTTAAACACAGGTATGTTTCGGAAGCAAAGAAAGTACGCGGTTATTACTATTATTCACTATTCTTCATTCGACCGATCCTCATATATATTTTCTTTATTTTTTTTATTAGTAACTTCTTATTCTTCTTTACTTAATAACACAATTACCATTTTATTAATACATTCATAATAACTCATTCAGCAAATAATTCGTTTTCCTTTATACGTTAGTAAATACCAAATCATATTTTATTTTTTAAATAATATATACCGACGTACATATACTACGGAGCTTCCATATCTACCATTTTAAACAAACATCATCTACTTTGAGTCAATTGGTCCGTAAATTGTGCAGTAATCATTTAGTTTAATGATATTCCAATTCTGTTTCTGTATGCTTCGATAGACAGTTATATACTAGTAAATCAATGCTATTGCATAATTTATTAGAAAACTTCTAAGTTGAAATTTCAAATAGTTGTAGAATTTAACATTACACATGAAATTTGGAATTACTTGGTTATTTTTATATTCCGAAATAAATCATTTGGAAGATAATATGGTGGCAAAAGATGATAGGGGAGAGAGAAGAATCTCTCCCGAATAGTTTAAACTTTAGCAATTCATTTTATTAATTATTCCTTCCTTCTCAATAAAATTTTATAATTATTTACTGTTTTACCTGCTATGTTATTTTAATCTTTCAAACTCGGCTTTCGAAGGTTAATAAGATATTTTCCAAAAATATGCACCAACTTCTAAATCACTATGTTAATACACATATATATCTTTTTTTCGTTTCGAAAACAATTTATTATTTTTCTGTAATTTCAATTTCAACATCTTGAGATGCAGATCAAAAACCAATTGTAATCCAAATTTAAAATTCTGGGATACGGATTAAAATCCAAGTTGTAGTTCACGAACATCTAGTAATGCGCTAGGCACAAATATATTTTAGTGGCGCATTACAACTTGTAGTATGCCATTAAAGCATTTCTCAACTTTTGTGGTGTGGTTACTATCAATTCTTCCCAGATAAACGTTAACTTAAGGTCTATTACCACACAATATTAAATAACAATGAATATCTGACACTTAAATAATTTCTTTCACGAACAACTCAATCATTTTACTGAGCTCCTCTGTGGCTAAACGGTTAGCGTGCGTGTCTTTGGCGTGGGAGATCCGGGTTCGCTTCCCGGTGTGAGCTCATGTGGTTCGGATTCCACGTTAATCAGTAGGTCTCGTCTCATATAGCCTCGTTGCTGAAAGGGACGTTAAATTCAAACTCAACTTAATCGTTTTATTATGTTTATAAGTAGCATGTCCATCAGTGTCAGGAGAATTTATATAATAATTGACACAACTTCTTACTTAATAGTGTTATTTTAGTGTCATTTTTACTACTAGAGCTTCGAAATTAATTGATATTTAATTGTTTTCAGTTTCGTATAACATACAAGTTTGTTTACATTTTTCTTTTTACTTTCTGCTTAATTCCTTATAACTACGCTTTCTTACAGTGTAATATGTCTTATTTAATGAATACAAGAACTATGAGTATTAAAAACATACAATTCGACGGATCTTTACACTGAGAAAAATGAAAATTTAAAATAAAACAAATCTGTTTATTTTCTGAACCAGTAAATGGAAACTCTTCCGACATAGATTGCTTCAAATCATTGGTTCATAAGTTGTGAAACAAATGTAATAATAATAATAATAATAATAATAATAATAATAATAATAATAATAATAATAATAATAAATTTAAACGAACGAATGGATTTGGTTCAAAGTGTCTTTAATGAGTTAACAGTTTAAACTTCATTTGAAAAAGAAATCTGAACTAAGATTGGGTAGCTCAGTTAATTTTAATAAGCAGTTGGATGTTTGTACCAACATGTAGTGAAATTTAAACAAACCAGTCGTTCAGAATAGTTTGACTTTGTTTGAAAATAACCTAATCTGAGTTGAATTGGAGAATAGAGTGTTGTGAATAGCTAATTTTTGGACCGAATTTGACTAAGTTCGAAATTAAATAAATTAAGACCTATATTGTGGTAAAGCTTCGTGATAATATGCCAAAGGATAGGTGCTGACTGCCACGGGTGCTGACTGCCACAGCCAATTATTGGTGCTGACTGCCACGACTGTCGTTGATTGCAAATATAAAGGTGCTGACTGCCACGACGGCGTGCTGACTGCCACGAACCTGGGAGAAACTGTATTTGGAAAGAGAGGAATTAATCCCTCATACTAAATTTCTGATTATTAATTAATTTAGTAGGGACTAATTTAGTAATCATTACAGCAAATCTATGTGGCATCCTATAAGTTACAAAGTTGCTCACTAAGTGGAACGACATACACTTGGATGTTTATAAAGGGATTGTCTTTTCTGTACTATGTACAATTTGCACATTTCATTGTTTATATTAATTGTTTTATTGTATTATTTAATGGATATGATGGTCTGAAGCCAGCTGACAAGGGAAGTTTGGGAGAAGCACTCGCCTGCAGAGAAATAAGCATGTCATTTGAAAGACCAATTCATGCTGATTACAACAGGTAATAAAACTCCTCGAACAGATATTCAGCTTGGAAATTTATGTGAGAAAATGAGTGGATGCACGTTTCAATGCGTTAAGTATTCTCACCCATGACGAAGCCTGATGGTTTGAACTTGCTATTGCTTGATCACTGGGGTCCATTCACAGACAATTTGTCTATTACAAGTTGCATGACGGATGGCAAAGACCTAATGGTTGAGAAGATACCAAAGAATTGCACACGATTTGTGCAACCATTTGATGTGTTTTGATTCCGATCAATCAAAGATTATGTCAGGAGATGTGTACATAGTATGAATCTTCTTCATCTGGACGTTATAATGTACCAACGAAACAATCAAATAAAGTTCGTGTCCATACGAATCACTTCTGATCACCGCGATACATTGGATTGTTTCAGTTTGCGTTCTGCAAGACAGGTTACGAACAAATTATAGGCCTGTAACTTTTGAATCACTTGTCGAATTTGCTTTTTGCTTTCGTCCTGCGAACTGTTCTCTTGACGGATGCAACACAATTGCACATATAAAATGTTCATGGTGCAAGGAAGTATTTTGCCTGCGTCATTTCTTCATAAAACAGAAGGACAACAGTGATAAATTTTCATCTCTAACCTATGATTACTGTGAACAATGTAATGACTAATTGTATCTAACAAACCCGTTAGCTATTGCGAAACACTTTTTTTCTGTTACTTCCGATAGCTTTCAATTCGTATGTCAATATTCGTTACTAATTACGTCGTACTTAACGCGTATAAATGCCTATATCCTCATTTTTTCATATAAACTTCCAAGTTGAATATTTCGAACCATTCTCAACCTACAGGAATTTTATTAGCTTGTTATAATCAGCATGAATTGGGACTTCAAATGGCATGCTTAGTTTCTTTGCAGGCGAGTGCTTTCTCCTGAACTTCCCTTGTGAGGGACAGCCAGCAGTGCTTTTTTGATGGAACTTTCAAGAGCTGCTCGAAACAATTTGCACAGCTGTACACAGTTCATGCTGACATAGGGAGTTCAAGTGAGAATACATAAATCGTACCAATTTTATACGCACCGCTCTCTGACAAAACTGAAAGTACACTCATGTCCAAAATTATTGTCGCATATCTATAACTATCTTCTTGTAAGAATATAATTTGATAATTTTGTAGAGTACTTTTAATACTTATATTATGTGTATAATCAAGAAATTTATATTTGTGATAAATTTCATAGGAAAAGAATTATAAATACGAAAATCATAATGAGTAAAATAAAATGTAACTAAATGGACAAGAAAATTTTATTTTCGTTTTATTGTTCTTATTTACTGCTCTTTTGACATGAAATTTACCACATGCTTGTCTTAGCCGATTATACACATACTAACATTATAAGAAATACCGGGCGAATTCGTTATCAAATTATATTACTAGAACAACATATTTATAATCATGTGACAATAATTTTGGACATGAGTGTACATACAGAGACTTGTTTACCTTTGTTAGGTGTTGGTCTGAACAACACGATCCTAAGGATCATCTAGTATCTTTCATGCTTCTTGGCGTCCGGTAATGTTACGTCTAGCAACTTTCTCTCAGGCTCGTGGCAGTCAGCACGCCATCGTGGCAGTCAGCACCTTGATATTGGCAATCAGAGCCAGTCGTGGCAATCAGCACCATTAATTGGCTGTGGCAGTCAGCACCCCACCTTGTAAGCTTTGGTGTCTATCTTGTTATCTCTTATGGGTATAAAAATGGCCAAATATTCAAATTTCGAAGGTTATTGATCTATTTTCTTTTCTTTGATCCTTCTTTATTACCTTATATGATTAAATGAATGAGTACAGGGTTTATTACCTTTCATAAACAGAGGTATATTTGTGCACCAATCTTAAATTTTAGAAGAGATACATTCCTTCATCATTAAGTTTTGTGAATTGTCAAATGAATAATTGGTAATTGTTCTTAGAATTGAAATGTTTCCTTAAAAGTCAATGTTTATATGTATTTTCATTTAGTATAATCTATTTCTGCATACGTAGTTTCAAGTAAAAATAAAGACAGTTTTTGGTAAAACAGTATTAGAGGTTACAATGAGAATATTTTTTTCTAAAATGCAGGCAATCCACGTCACCGCGTGTGCTTGCTTTTTTTTTTTTTTAAAAAAAAAGCTTGATTTTTAGCTACCTTGTTTTTTCAACATATTTGCAGAAGATTCTTTTGGCACTCGCACGAAAACAATTACGAAACTTTCTTGATGTTTCTAACAAATAGATACATAGGTTATAGTAGTAAAAAGTTCTAAATAAAATGCCTTTAAAGTAGAAATCCATGGGCAGTTATTTTCAGAGTAAGGGATTTCCCGTACCGCGTGTGGTTATGGCAAGAAATAGACGCGTGTGCCTGAGTGTTAAAACGTGCAGCAAGGTGAGAATTTTAATCCCTTTATTAAATTATTTTTGATAGATTTTTGAAACATCAAACAATAAGGATATTTTTAAAGATTAAGGAAGGCATATACCAAGTTTCATTAAAATCGAATAAGTTTACAAGATTAGGATTAGTATTTAGATTTCTGGGCTGTCGGCATCTATGGCCACGTTAGCCCGTCACGTTTGAGGGATGACATCCCTCGAGGAGCACACTATCCGGGGAAAGAGAAGGAAGAAAGAGGCCTGGGACCTATATGTTAGGTACCATCCCGGCATTTGCCTGGTGTGAATGAGGAAAACTCATGAAAACCTCATTCAGGATGGCTGGTCTGAAAAAGCATTTTACACTTTTCGACCACCGGGAATCGTACCTGGGACCGCTTGCACCGAAGGCGAGAGTGTTAGCGACTATGTTACACGTAGCCACTAAGTTTAGGAGAGTTATGATAAAACAGACAGACGGATGGACATAAGTGCTAGTTGATTCAATTGGTAGATACTTGCTACTTTCCATTCAATTATATGTAGATTTAGTTTCGGATGTAGGCTTATTTCTATGTTTTATTGATGGAAAGAAATTTAGAACACCATAACTTTTTTTTAAAAATCTAGAATCACACTTCTATGTTCCATTCCTTTTGTTTGCCCCCACAGGTAAAATTCCAGATGCATGAGGTCTGGAAATCATGTTGGCCAATGCACCGATTTCACTGCTGCCAGAAAATTACGTAATTAAGAAAGCTTGTGATTACAAACATCAGAAAGCATTTGGTGTAATGTTGTTATATAAACATAGGAAAGCAATAATCACAGTAAAAAAAATACCCATATACGTCATTTTAAGCAATGCAGCTTTTAAAAAGAAGACTGAAAGAAAGTCAAATCTTCAATCATTTGTAACTTTGTTTCTATTTACCTCAAATGCGTCACATTATGATCATAGTATCGACATTATGATACTTTGGACGTGAATTGCTTCGTCTTTCTCTCTTGCGTTATTACTGTTATAGGAGGCTCCAAAATTTGAAAGAATGTGATATTGAAGTGTTATTAGTTTGTATCACTGAATAGTAAATATTGTATTGTAAGTATTGATGCAACGTATAGATTTGAAATATAGAATATGTCTAGCCCCATTTGAAAAAAATCAATTTTAGTAGGGTTGATATCATTGTGAATTTGGTGGTATCACAGAGTATGTCAAACGATTTTCCTCTTTTGATATTCGATTCGTACAATATTCTAGCTATTATATATACACTGATTACCAGTTTAATTAGAGACATCAGGACAGTTGCAGAAACCGCCCTGCGGATGCTCCGCTAGTGCAAATGAATGAAATGCATCGCACGTGTACTGCTGCCTTGTGCTTCCTCACTCGGTATGAGTTTCAGTGCAGAGTGTGATGAGCAAGACGAAGGACCTGTGTACATTTCACCGTGGTCAAATCGTGGGGACCAGACGACTGGGTTGCTCGATTTAGGAAATCGCTGCGGCACTCGGATTTTCACAGGCAACTCTGTCAAGGGTGTATCACGAGTACCTGGCTTTCGGTAAAACCGCACTCTCACGGGCAAATTATCGCAGAGAGAGGCGTGTCGACGACATTGGTAGGAACCGACTGGCTAGCATCGTAGCAGCCGACAGACGGGCTACAATGTGTCAAATCGCGAGAGGTTCAATGCAGAACAAGTACGCCGTGTTAGCAGCTAGACAATTCAGAATCACCTACTCGTCATGTGGTATAGTAGCCATCGGCCTCATATGGGTGCATCGCCAACCGCACGAGGTAATGAATCAATCATGCCAGCAGGGAACTGTGCAGGCCGGTGGTTGTGGTATTCTCAACTGGGACACGTTTATATGGACTGAAATGGGTCTCTTAACACGTAGGTCACGGTCCCTCATAGGTGAACGCTACCACAAGCTTCTAGATGACCATGTGATGTCATTCGCTCGGTTGCAACATCCAGGTGGTGACCTCTTCTTTCAGCAGGTCAATGCGCTGGCCCACTGCTCTAGGATGGCAGCAGACTGGTTTAATGAGCACTCCTCTGATCAGGTAATAATTTTCTGGCCATTACAGTCACCGGTCCTCAATCCCATCGAACACATCCGGAACCATGCGCGCCGACTACAGAGGTGCTCCGGGGCTCTGGCACCAACACAAATAATCTTGTGGGTGCATCGCATCACAAGAATTTTAGTTTGGATCCGTTTCTCTTGCGTTTAAGTCAGTCCTGTTACCGACTGAGGTAGGGCAGCCCCAACTTATCCTAATAGTACCGGCATGTTTTACTTTATCACAGCACAGCTCTTCATGACAGTGTTCATAAAAGATTTTAACTAAAAATAAACCAATCAAATATTGAGACTTGCCTGAAAACATATAGGCTAACACGTCCCGCCATTGATACGCACCCATAAATTTAGGAAAGTCGGCGTCGTTGTCTGGAACGCCATGGAATGACGTCTCCGGGCTGTGGACAATCTTCCGACCAATCTGCGAACTCTGTGGGAGACTTTACAGTAGATATGTATTGATATGCCACAATGCCGCGGCAGGTAGCCGCCGTTATCAGAGCGAAAGGTGGTACTACCAGGTATTAGGTAAGTGTCTCTAATTCAACTGGTGATCAGTATATATATATATATCGATAGATAGATAGTTAAAGTGATCCTTATTTTTTTTCTTCCGAGTCTCGTCCGCTAAAATGGTCCCATATCAGACCAAAGTATTCTCTGAGGAGAAAAAGGTTAACTGAATAATATACCCCAAGCAACATCAAGTTTTGAATGCATTTTCAGTATACAATATGAGGCAAAGGCACCTTGTAAGTTTGGAACGGCTAGAGGGGTGGCATCATATCTTGAATAAAGGTAATGGAGGTAAAACTATCTATTACTGTATAATACCACAATAGCAGTCATCTTAAAGCCCACCAGCTTAGATTCAGGCCCAACAATTTAGTAGAAGGGTTAATGTGATGCCATTTTAAGCAGCTTTTCACTACGAACACTAATCTGATTCCAAATTATGTATCATATAAAAATCGGCGTACCGAACGTAGAGAAAAGTACGAGGTCATGCTAAAAAATAATGTCTCATTTGTTTTTCAGAATGTAAGCAAATATTTGATTGAAAGTACTGTTGCATTATATTAATTACACTTCTGTCTTGACATATTGATCATACTGGAGTCCAACAGCTGGGGGAGCCGAAGCAGCATGTGGTGATCGAATTTCTTAAAACAGGAAGTATGTCCCTCTTTGACAAGCATCGAAGAATAGTAGTTGATGTCGCGGAGAATTGTGAAGATATCAGTACGCCAATACATTGTGCTGTTCGTGCTTGTCCAGAAAACTGCATGGGATCGAGCCTCGCCTCGGTTGACAAATAACAAAGTGAAAAGTTACACAGTACAACGGGTGAACAATATCTCAATATTGTTGATGAACTGATTAGAGAGAATCAGTACATTATGTAAGCAGAACTTGCTATAAACAGTGGTATCTCAAGGAATTTAATGCGGTCATTAATCGTAGATCTGGATTACGAAATAGTTTATGAATGGCGGGTGCGGCGTAAATTGACTTCTGACATGAAACAGAATATTTGCAAACAATTGCTTCAGCGTCAAGGTGATGAGTTCTTGAACGATATTATCACAGATAATGAAACTTATGTATACCATATCCACTCTGGCGCCTCCATGAATATTGACACAAAGGATCGCTTGCACCGAAAAACTTTAAGACTGTGTCACCAGCAGGAAGGTTATGCTGACAGTCTTTTGGGACTTTTATGGTATAGTGAATATGGGTACGCAATTCTGATCAGTCCTGTAATACTTTTACAAAACTGAAAGCATGAAATCGACCAGTTTGTTGGTAACTGAAATTCACTAATTTAACACGGTAATGCTCTCCCTCACACTAGTACAAAGGCAACTGAGAAGATTCAGGTTGTTGGTTTCACTGTCATATCTCATTCTACATACAGTTCAGATCTGGCTCCATCAGGTTTCTATTATTCTCCGAAAGTTAAGGAACACCTGAGAGGACTTCATTTTGAGTTTAACAATACAGTGAAGCATGAAGTCAGGGTGTGGTTTCGTTATCAAGATGAATATTTTTTTAATAATAATGCGATTATGAAACTGATTGCACGTTGGCAAAAAAGTGTTGATTTCTATAGCGAAAATTCTATTAGTGTACATGTGTTTGTTTTACACTAAACTTCAGTCTTTACACATAAAAGAAAAACAATAGGATTAATCACTTTTCAGCATTCCCTGGATTTGATATAATTTTTTTAAAAAAAATCATACCCAATCATAAGTAATCAACTTAAAGTTACCATGAATATGGCAGTTAGAGGTGATACAGAGTATGATATGTTGTGATTACAGTGCTTTACTTGCCCCCTGTTTGTTAATTTTAGTTGGAGAAGAAAGATAATGTCTGTAGATCTCCATAAGTTAGGTAAGAGTGCAAATGAGATATTCAACCTCAGGACCTACAGACATTTGTAATTACCAATGTATTCGTCATCTTTACCATAGAGATAGACCTACAGGCGTCCACTGTCATGAATCATTCACATCAGAGTAGCGCACATGCTGCAAGGATTGCGTTGACCAACATAAATACGCGCACTTGATTCCAACATAAACCGTTGCAGAAGCAAAGTGTAATGGCGAAAGAAGAAAATTGGATCGACGATGCACGTACTAGATACTGCGCGAGAATCTGACGGTCTGGACCTACAAATGCCCAGGTTATCTAAATCCTAACTCCAACCCCTCCATGGCCGGTCCCTAACCTGTGTTGAGAAAGGAAGAGGAGTTGTTTCTGGGCACATGCATTATGGTGTCTGTAGTGCTGACAGGGGGGGATAGAACTTGGGAAGTTCATGGAAACACATTATTCTCGTATTTCCAGCTGGTAATGCTTTCTATCTATGGACTGCACGTTAAGGCTGGAGAACAACCTATTGGGGAATAAAGGTTTCGACCGGATATCTAAATAGTGACTAATCAGTGGCATTGTATCTGACAAGAAACCCCTTGAGTGCGAGGTCGGAAGTGCAATCTCTAGTAAGGCTCTTTTGAAAGTGTAGTGTGAACAATGATGACAGGAAAAATATTAGCTGCTAATGACTCACCATGTGCAGCGGAGAGCGACAGAAAGTACCTGTTCGAGAGGTGCAGAGATCAACCTACTATGGGATGTATGTATTACACTTTACAAAATGGACATCGTCGACATTCACGAAATGTTCAAAACAAATCATTAACTTGCATCATGAACACCTAATAAAAAGTAATACGCCGCAGTGATCACAAACGCTCACACCATCACGATCGAAGGCGAACTTCTTGGGAATTACAAACTATTCATGGCGTTCAGCTACGTATCAACTCTTAAAGAATGCATATAGAATCATATTGGTATAACGGGTGCATTATGTTCCATCAGTTCTCATCTCTTCGTTGAAAGCTCACATTCTGTCTCCGAAAAATGCAACTATGTCATACCCTTGGATTCGGGAGGTAAAACTACGTAGTACTTGAACACGCATGCAAGAGGGATAGTTGGTATGCCCGGGGGGCGAATTCAATCCCTACAGGGAGGATAATGTGGCAGGTCCTCAATTAGCGATTTGGGCGTGTTCTTGATTTCGGAATGGGATACCAGAATACTAACGCATTTTCGTACTTCAATAGTACTACGAGGAAGGATCAAATAAAAGCCCTAAAAATGCAATCAAATGCCGAAAAGTTGGATAATTGCTTCGATATGTAGCAGTAATATGCCTTAAGTTGCACTTAATGACCGACAGGTGGCAGAGTGTTGGTGAGAGAACGTTGAAAGCGACGGCGTAAGTACAAGATGACTGCCTCACTGTACACATGCACCATGTTAGAACAGCGTTCGATAAACCGGTTTTTGAGCAGTGAAGGTATGAAACCAATTGAGATTCATCGCAGGATGACAGCAAAGTATGCTGGTTCGTATTTGTCTCTGTAGCAAGTATACGAGTGGTATAGGAAGTTTAAAAGTGGCATAAGATCTATGGAGGATGCTCCTCAACCGGGACAGGCTCACCGCCTAGTGACCGATGAAAACAATGCGTTAGGAGAACAGCTTGTAGAGGAAAGCATGCGTCTTACGCTGAAAGAAATGGCTATAATCATCAATATTAGCTTTGATTCAGGTCAACACATTGTGAATAATGCTCTGCATTTTAATATGGTGTCTGCAAGATGGGCCCCTCTTCCGTTGACTGCTGAATTGAAAGATCGGCGCGTCGACGTCTGTAAAGAACTTCGTTTCAACGCCAAATGTGATGCATTTCTGGACAGGATTGTTACAGGCGTGAGACGTGGTTTCACTATCATCAACCAGAAACCAAAAAAGCGAGCAAAGGAATGGGGGCATAGCTCTTCACCGAAACCAAATAATAATAATAATAATTTCACACTCAACCATCAGCAGGAAAGGTCATACTCACTCTTCTGGGATGGAAAGGGAATAATTTTGGAACAGTATATGGAAAAAGGAGTGACAGTAACCAGTGCCTCGTATAAAAAAAAACTGCTACAATTTCGACCAAAATGGTTCTTCCAACATGGTATCCATGCACTTCCGAAGCGCTGGAATACTTGCATCAACGTCAAAGGGACTACATTGAAAAATAAGAAGCAACATTTCCTTTTCATTGTTAAATTCTAAAATGTAATGCACTTTTAAGATTTTCATATGATCATCCCTCGTAATAAGTAAAAGAGAAAGTGGAATCAATACTTAGTTCCATGTTTTTAAGCGTCTATTGGGTACAGGATCCAGAACTTTACCAATGGACCCGCCGCTTCTAAATGATCACTGTTTTTAAAGAGAGACAGTCTACATCTCCCATTGGGTCTGGTAATGTATAATGTAGCTCTACCGTAATTAGAAGTTACGAATTATTTGAACGGCCCTGGGAGAGTATGATGGTCCTTCCCAAATGGTGACCTACACATACCATTGGGTTCGGAAGTACCTTAGTCACATCATTTTGCCATTGAACGATAGAGGTTGGAAGAGCCAGGAATGAACAAAAGCACCTCCCTAGGTATGTCTAGGGATCCCGGATTGGATTGGACTCTGCTGGGCTGTGCTCAAATCGTGGGATGCGGTAGCTGGTGCAGTCACTGACAGAAGGTGAAATTGCCTTATAACGCCCGGGTATTATGCTTACAGAGCAAGAAAGGACTTGACTCGCTAGCACGACAGCCTGGACAAGTAGGATAATTGATAAGCACTCAGGACTTCGGTTTGATCTACAGTGGACGTATTCCATTCCCTGGAGATTCTGGAGTGACACGTTTAAAATGTACTAAGGTCAACGAACAGACCTTGAAGATACACATCGTACATGAAGACAATTGAGTCCAAATACAGAGGAACTACGAACTGGATTTTTGATAGTTCCAGTCTATATAATACGCCGCCCGTCCACGCCATGATACGCCAGAAGAGAGTCATAAGAGTACATCTTGGTTCACAGGAAATAACCGACAAATAGATCTTCATCATTAAGGAGTTCTTGATTACCCAAAATGACTCCGTGTATATGAAACATTGTCCTAGGAAGCCACTGTGATCATTCTCATAGTGTATCCCGCTACGGAGAGACGTGGCAAGAGGTCACATATCACGGAATCAGAAAGCTCCACTTCTGCGAAACTGGAGTGAAAATACGTGTTGTGAGCTACAAGTCTGATACTCTGACATCTGTTCTTCAACCTACCAGTCCTACCCTCTTTGTCAGTATCGAGTGAGTCTTCGACATTAATTACTGGCCTACGAATCTGTGTGACTGCAAGTTTCGGACTTTTTGAATAACCTGTCGCTTATACACCTGTCAATGGACAATAAATATGTGCAGAACACATTCATACTCGCGCATAACACTTACCGATATGTACAGACAGTCAGCGCGTTGCATCAATTCGACAAACGTAAATTCTCACTTACTAACAAGTTTCTGATATTAATAAAATTTATATATGAAGTAAGCAGTAGCGAAGCGTACTATGAGGCTCTGAGGCCGGGCCTACCCTGTTTTCTACCGTATATTTTCTTTATCTTTGGTTTCTTATAAAATAAAGTAAATACTTCAACATCTCGTGTTTTTTTTCGGTAACAAAATAGTAGGTTGGAAACACTTTGAATCCCTTCCGTCTGAGCCTCACCAGCTCTACGGACAGGTTTACGGGCTTTGCTGCTCATGAAGCGAAGCTATTATCGCTGGGGGTTGCACGCATTGTTGGGAAGGTGAGAATGCTCGCCTCTGGGAGTTTAGTTTTAGCTGTGAAGGCCTTCAATGCTAATATGTTATGCAGAATAAGAAGTTTCTGTTAGAATTATGTATTTCTATTAGTGATAACTTGTTTAATTTAGGCATATACTCTTAGGAGTTATTCACCGTTGCTGTATTTTTCCTACATGGTGCCTGGTTAATAATAGCTTGTAGAAAATAAGTTTGATACATTAAACATATGTATAAATTTACCAAACGCTACGATCAGGATAAAATAATATTATTTGTGTGTAATTTTAGTTGTTTTCCATTTCATAGAATCAGTGGGGTAGTTAAGATTTTGTTTGGGGGGTCTTGCTAACTTCATTTCTGGAAATGTGAAAATTCTATAATAGGCCTATGCAGTGGCGTATTTACGATTTTGTTTCGGGGGTGGCTTTGCTAACTTTCGGAGGGAATTTCCCTGAAAATGTGAAAATTATGCAAGATATTTCATATACTTTACTATAGTAAGTAAGATTTCGGGGGGGGGGACTTAAGCCCGGAAGCCCCCTAAATACGCCACTGGGCCTATGTATATAAAACAATAAAAAGTTGCGATAAAATTTCGGTGAATGCTTACGCCCGAAACCCAGCCCCTGGGGATGCGGTGGCTCAGTGGTAGAGCGTTCACCTCTGGTGCTTGGGGTCCCAGGTTCGATCCCAGCCCCCGCCAAGTGAACTTTGTGGTGGACAAACACCGTGCTCGTAGGATTTCTCGGGGTTCTCCCGTTTCCTCCCACTTTCTTCATTTCACCATTTCACTCATCTCTCATCATCACCGTCTCCTTTAGCCTAATCGGCATATACGTGGGACGTAAAACTTAAAGATTTCATTTCATTTCATTTTCCGAAAGCCAGCCCCATAAATATGCCACTTCATAGAATACAATATTAAATATCTTACGTTGATTCAAATAAAGTTCCTTCTGAGCATTAACATTTCTAGTGAAGTCTTACAAGTGATGCATTAATTAACCGCAGTATTGAACTTACTTTAAAGCGAGAGTTGCAAGTAGCAAACGCTTATCCAAGAAATTTGACAACTAATTAAAGAATATGCTTTCTTTTTCTCTCCCTCGATTTTCAAATATGCAGGAAATGAAAACAGTAAGTGAGAAGGGAATTCTCCTCAACCCCCTGAAAATCCCAGATAGAAGAAAAAATTAAATGAATTTTTTGAGTTTTACGTCCCACGGTTATGCCGAATAGGCTAAAGAAGACGGTGATTATGAGAAATGAAAGAAAATGGTGGAATGAAGAAAGTGGGAGGAAACGGGAGAACCCCGAGGAAACCACACACGGTGTTTGTCCACCACAAAGTTCACTTGGCGGGGGCTGGGATCGAACCCGGGACCCCAAGCACCAGAGGTGAACGCTCTACCACTGAGCCACCGCGCCCCCCGGAGCAGGATTTGAATCCCCAGACAGAAGAAAGTATGAACTGCACTTTAAAATATTTGTAGTGGAGCTAAATGGGAATATTCCAATCACACATATTGCGTGTTTTCCCCATGTAAATATTTGTTGAATAATAATAATAATAATAATAATAATAATAATAATAATAATAATAATAGATTACTTTCCGTGCACTTATATTTCATTCTTTCTTGTTAAATTATGTGTATACATGCACATAAATTCAACTCTAAACAATGTTAGAAATACAGCTAAGAAAGCTCTTTAAAATAAATAAGATTTGGTAGTTTTTTAAAAAAAAACTCAATAAGGAATTAGAATTCTTACTGTAATTTTAAACATTTTGGTACATTAAATGTTACTTGTACTATTAATTTGTCGGGCCTACCTTACTTGTGGGATTACGCTTCGCCACTGGAAGTAAGCAGTAGTATTAAACTTCTAAATTCTATTTTGAGATGCATCTATTTTGAGAACTATTTTGAAAGTCAGTTGAGAGGCATGAAATGTGTGCTATTTTTTTTCATAATTGGTTTTGACAACATCTCTTAGGTTATTATAAAATTTCGACTTAATGTAAATTTGTAATTGTGCAAAGAGTTATGAAACTTATTGATATAAGGACTGTTGGTTTATCAAACCTTTTGTCTATCATTTCCATTAAAACTTTTAAACAAGTAAATGAAATGAAATCTGTGAGTTTTACGTCCCACGGTTATGCCGGTTAGGCTAAAGGAGACGGTGATGATGAGTAATGAATGAAATGGTGGAATGAAGAAAGTGGGAGGAAACGGGAGAATCCGAGAAAACCCACGCACACGGTGTTTGTCCACCACAAAGTCCACTTGGCGGGGGCTGGGATCGAACCCGAGACCCCAAGCACCAGAGGTGAACGCTCTACCATTGAGCCACCCATCTTTTAAACAAGTTCTAATGCTTCTACATTGTTCATGCTATAAACAGATGTTGGTAATTGTTGTTATACTATGACCATGTAAGGTATATGTCCCTTGTCTACCCTTTCAAAAGCGTTAAAAATAATAAGTCGGATTTTAGCAACGGTTTTCTTTAATATATATATTTTTTACACCAAAAAGTTATGACAAATTTGTCGCAGATGTTTCACTTATTATAGTATGAGATTAGCTGTAACAATTGATTTTCTTCCTTCCTTTCTTTCTTTCTTCATTTTTGAACTGAATAATATTCTAAATATCTCTGAAAGAGTAATTCGCTTCATTACTTCTCAAAATAGTATTCAAAGATATAATGCAGGAAACTCTTTTCATTTATGAACACTCCATAGCAATACCAGTTTCTTTTTATCTTTTTTTATTCTCTTCTGTAGATCCTAGTAGTACTTCGAAATATATTCTTTTCCAAAAATACAGTTCCCTTTCTTCACTACTACGTATATGGGCAGTCACATGTGTTTACAGTTAATGATGTATCACAAAACATACCGTCAATACATTAAATTAACACATTGAATCAACAGAAAACAGAGTTCCTTTACAAGTTGTGTACAATAAAAACAGAATGCAGTAGAAACATATACAATATGGAATATCTCCACATGTGGTAGACCATATATATTCACGAAGAAAGTTCGAACTATTTCATTGTAAACATATTTTACTGTTTTTTTTTTTCCCTTCTAAATTTCAATGTGAGAAAACTGGTAACTCCAACTCCTTCGCAGTTAGACACTTCTGTCGTTCATTCTATAATACTTTCGTTTCCTTTTGCTTTCAAATAGTCTTCAGAATATTCCAAATTGTTGTCCAAAAGGGCATTTTTTAAAATATGTGATGACAAGTCACGTTTAATATGCAAAAAGTAAAGTGTTTCCAATATTATTTTTTTCTTTTCCCTTAAAGAAAATTTGTGCCAAGGCACGGCAGCTACAAGGACAATTTTATTTTCTCTTCTTTGCCAAAACAGTGTAGTGCGTTTTGAAGTATCCAAGGACGAACAGGGTATATTAGAAACATTAACAGTGACAGCACAAAGATATTAACAGCTGAATACTCAACCCTGTTGTAAGGGCTTCAACAGTTCTTTGAAGAGCCTCTTAAAGTTCATAGATTTCCTAGTCTGCCGTCGAGCAACAGAGTAGTCTCCGCCACCACAGTCTTTTCTTCTGCTTATTCGTTCCGGTTTCAGAAGATTCGAATATGATGCCATCGAACTCTGATTCTGAGATGTCACTTAACGAATCAGCCTCTGAGACATCGCTTTTGTAATCATCAGATGCTAGATTTCCTAGTCTTCCTGTGAAGCAACAGAGTAGTCTCCGCCACCACGGTCTTTTCTTCTGCTTATTCGTTCCGGTTTCAGAAGATTCGAATATGATGCCATCGAACTCTGATTTTGGAATGTCACTTAAGGAATCAATCTCTGAGACATCACTTTTGTAATCATCAGATGCTATTGTGGTAAGCGAATTTGTTTCATGTATTATGTTCTCAGGCAAGTTATTAACGAAATTTAGTTCTTCATCGGCACATAGTAACGTGGCCCGGTCGCTATCATTATCTTCGCTGCATTCCCAGGAAGCATCTGCTGGAAGATAAGCGATAGAAGGCTCTTCATCCTTCACAAAGCTGCGCACATCAGTGCGAATGCTGACATATGGAAGAATACATTTTAAACACATCTCGTTAACTGAGAACCAGGTGACAGAGTAAGCTCGTAATGTATAAATAAAAACTCGTGTAACCACTTCCTCATCGTATTTGTAGGTGTAAATTCTATTGCCACTGGAGTCGAAGCTTTGGTACTCTGTGCAACGACGGTCACAACTAATGGTGTTTCTCGGATTATCAATAAACGGAAATCTTATTTCTTTTGAAAAGAGAGCAAGAAAAGAATTCTTAAAGTCATCAACCATTTTAAAAATCGGACCTTTACTATTTTACGTGTGACTTGTATACTTCTTTCGCCGCACTGAATTTTCCAGTTCTTAGTAACGACAACAGTGAACACAAGAATCGAAAATTTAGTTTTATCAACAATGACTTGCGATATTTCGTATTATGTATAATATTAACAAGAACAGGAAAAAATAAAAATCAAACATTTTTGATAATTTTTGGTATAGATATCTAGAACAGTTAAGCGCAAAATTGTTGAACTTGATGCAGGTATGATAAAGTTCTTCTCGGGCAATCAGCCAGGTGAAAACTGGTGGATAGGCCAACGTTTCGAGAGCTGTCATCGTTCTCATCATCAGGGCAATTATGTAGAGATCAGCGGATATAAGTAATATATACTCTGGGCTGGCGAGAATGCTGGTTCCTGATTGGCTGAAAATGCTGGTTCCTGATTGGCTGGTTCAATCTGAAAACTGGAGCTGTGATTGGCTGGCTATGTTCCGTAGTCCGTGGTACTGATTGGCTGAGGGTTATCTGGATGTTTGTGTGTCGTTTTCTTTGCTGTGGTACTGATGACCGGGTTCCAGGACTGAGTTGAAATCCAGTGTCTCTATTAACGTTGTTCGGTTCATGAACTATGGCAAGAGATTCGGCTACTATCCTGGTACAGTAATTGGTGCTCTTGGTAATGATGAATGTGTCCTTAAATAAAACTTTATGGCCTTCTGTTAAACTGTGTTCAGCTAAACCTGATTTTTCTGGATGGAATAATCTAATGTAATTTTCATGTTCTCTGCAACGTTGTTCAATGGTGCGTCCTGTTTGTCCTATACAAGCCTTTCCGTATTCACAGGATATACGATACACGCCCGGTGTCTTTAAGCCCAAGTAATCTTTGATCGGGCGAAGTAGGTTTCTGATTTTTGGTGGCGGCTTGTGTATGGTCTTAATGTTGTGTTTTTTCAGAATCCGGGAGATCTTTCCAGAAAGTTGTCCAGTGTATGGTAAAACTGCTATACTCAATGGTTCTTCAGTTTCTTCTTTGGATTTCCTCTGTTCAGGACCTTTTCTGAACAACGTTAATAGAGACACTGGATTTCAACTCAGACCTCTGTGGAACCCGGTCATCAGTACCACAGCAAAGAAAACGACACACAAACATCCAGATAACCCTCAGCCAATCAGTACCACGGACTACGGAACATAGCCAGCCAATCACAGCTCCAGTTTTCAGATTGAACCAGCCAATCAGGAACCAGCATTTTCAGCCAATCAGGAACCAGCATTCTCGCCAGCCCAGAGTATATATTACTTATATCCGCTGATCTCTACATAATTGCCCTGATGATGAGAACGATGACAGCTCTCGAAACGTTGGCCTATCCACCAGTTTTCACCTGGCTGATTGCCCGAGAAGAACTTTATCATATACGCCGCCAGGAAAGCTTCAAATCTTACTTGATGCAGGTAGTATATCTTTGTATGTGAATTCTCTTTCCGAAAGCAAGTTTTATATATGCTTGGATTGATGATTAGCGTTCCTTTCACCAATGAGGCTCTATGAAGCGTGCATCACTGTTAGAAGTATATCAATGTTAGGATTATTTGTGTCACTATTAGCAATATGTGTATCACAGTTAAGAATACTTGTGTTACCATTAGGGTATGTGTATCACTGTTAGAGGTATGTGCGTTATATTAAAAGTGTGTATCATTATTAGGAGTATGTGCGTCACTGTTGGAGTATGTGTATCATTATTAGAGTATGTGTATCACTGTTAGGAGTATATGCGTCACTGTTAGAATATATGTATTACTGTTAGACTGTGTATCACTTAAGAATAGGTGTGTCACTCTTAGTAGTATATGTATTACTGTTAGGAATATATGTGTCACTGTTAGAGTATGTGTATCACTGTTAGGAGTATGTGCGTCACTGTTAGAGGATGTGTATCACTGTTAAGAGTATATGCGTCACTGTTAGAATATGTGTATTACTGTTAAGAGTATATGCGTCACTGTTAGAATATGTGTATTACTGTTAGAAATATGTGCGTCGCTGTTAGCAGTATTTGCATCACTGTCAGGAGTATGTGTATCACTTTAAAAGTGTTTCATCATTAAGCGAAAACAAACAACAGATATAATCTGCTACTTGACAATGTACTGTTTCATATAGTATATAAGTAACTAATATCTGGTGTAGTAAAAAGTAATCCATTATTTGGCCAATAGATGGCTTCAGTGATCTGTATCTCGCGTTGTATAAGTCCGATCAGGTTCAACGTACTACAAGCACTGTTCAGATAGTTGTGATGAGTTGACTCAGTATTGTGAGAGCGCGACTCAAAATGGACATTAGCAAAGAGAAAATACGCTATATTTTACAGTTTTTCTTCGATAAAGGCGAAATCACAAGTCAGGCGGCTGCAAATGTGAATAGTGTTTATGGTCCTGATACTGTAACAGCCAATCACGCGCAATTTTGGTTTCGTCGATTACGTTCCAGTAATTTTGACGTCAAAGATGCACCACGCACTGGAAGGCCAAGTGTCGAAAATGCCGATAATATCATGGACATTGTCGCGTCCGACCGTCACGTAAGCACTGTGTCGATTGCCCAAGAGCTAAACATTGCACAAAAAACCGTGTGGAACAATTTGCGTAAGTCTGGATACAAAAAGAAGCTTGATATGTGGGTGCCACACGAGTTAACGCAAAAAACCTCATGGGCCGAAATCGCAACAAAATCGACCCATTTCTAAAGTGGTTGGTGACTGGCGATGAAAAGTGGATCACTTACGACAACGTCACGCGAAAACGTTCGTGGTCGAAGCGCGGTGAGCCGGCGCAAACGGTGCCCAAACCAGGATTGACGGCCAGGCAGGTTTTGCTGTGTGTTTAGTGGGATTAGCAGGGAATTATCTACTATCAGCTGCTCCCCTACGGCCAAACCCTTAACTCGGAACTGTACTGTCAACAATTAGACCGTCTGAAGACATTAATCGACCAGAAGCGGCCAGCTTTGGCCAATAGGAGAGGCATTGTGTTCCACCAGGACAACGCCAGGCCACTCACATCGATAGTGACTCGCCAGAAGCTCCGAGAGCTTGGTTGGGAGGTTCTTATTCATCCACCTTATAGTCCGGACCTGGTACCGAGTGATTACCATCTGTTCCTCTCCATGGCGAGCATGTTTGCTGGTGAAAAAGTCGCTTCAAGAGAGGCTTGTGAAAATCGACTGTCTCAATTTTTTGCCGCTAGGGACAAGGGTTTCTATGAGAGAGACATCATGATATTACCTTCCAAATGGCAACACGTTATCGAACAAAACGGCGCGTATGTGACCTAAATCGGATCATTCTAACTATGGTAACTCAAGCCTTCAATGTCATGCCAAAATAATGGATTACTTTTTACTACACCAGATATGTTCCAACAGAATAACTATTTCTGTGGCCTACCGGAGGTTAAACGCCGCATTCACAAAAGTTCTCCATTGTCATCTCTCCGTAGCCAACTGAATCCGCTAACTTTGTATTTCTATTTCTGCGAGACTCATCTTTATTTTGTCCTCCTATCTGCGCCTAGGTCTTTATGTTTGTATTTTGCCGATTGGATTCCTAGTTATAATTTTGAAAACATTTATTATTTATTCCATCCTGATTACATGACCTGCCCTCCTGAACTTTCTTGACTTAATGTCCATTCAATATTGGGGAAACCGTTTCTCGTGATGAAGTTTCTGGCCTGAACTGTGCCGTTCCTTGTTATGAAGTTTTAGTATTTCTGTCACTTTTAAGTTAGAATTTTCACCTTTATATTTTATTTTCGAATACTTTCAGTTTGTGTTGTGTCCTGAAAGTAAGCGACCATGTTTCGTAACCATACAGTACATCAAACGTAATTATACGTAGTTTGATATATTTTAAACTTTAAATTATTCGACAGAATTCGTGAAAACAAAGAATTTGAACTGAATAATAATCCTAATTCCTTCTTCCTTTGAGATTAATTTTTTCGTGGATGAAGTTTTGGTCTCAATGTTGGTCCTAGATAAATATCCACTTTGTTGAAAGTATTGTTTGATATTTTAAAGTATTCATAACTTTACCGGTATTAAGTATTAAGTATTTACGGTCACACCGAATTTCCATGTAATATTTTCCTCTGGATGTTTAAGTAAAAAATGAAGTAGGCGAGGATGATAAAGGATTTAGTATTCTTCGGGATGAGTTTGAAAAAGTTATATTTGAGATTAAGAATGGAAAGGCAACCAGGACAGGTAATATACCAATTGAATTCACTAAGAATATGGGAGACAAGGGCACGAAAGAATTGTTTCGACTGTGCAATCCCAGGAGCGTGGCCAAAAGACTTCCTGAAGATGATCATGATACCGATGGCTAAGAAATCGAACCCAAATAGATGTGAAGATTATAGAACTATTAGTCTCATATCTCACAAGGGAACCTTCCGAAAATGATAGTTGCATGAAAGATGTGGCCTATGCCAATTGAAAGAGCTGTAACAGAGATGAGCATTCCCAAAAAATTAGCTGCCCGTAGCAATAGGTTCAAGAAATATAAGGGGTGGAAGTTTGGGAAACAGCAAGTTTGGACAAGGGAGAAAAGTGCAAATTCCGCCAAAAAGGGGGGCACGGCAAAATACAATGCTGACAAGTGATGTATAGAAAGAGACTTGCCACAATAGGGAACAAATGAAGGCCACCAGTGGGGTTAACCGTGTTGCCAACTGCAATGAAAAGTATATGTTTTGCAAAGAACACTATATGAAGTGAGTGCAATATTCAGTGTCAACCTGTCATGTAGAACATAAGATATGGCCGGGCTGTGCATATTAGAATGAACAAAACAAGAAGCACCGACTATGCAGGAAACCGACGTCCCTAGAGTCGAAAAGAAAAACGAGTTCCAAAGTTGGTAACATTGACCATGAACATCCAGACAAGTCTAATATAGTTAGGCCACTCGCTTCACAAAAAGAAAATTCCGGCAACAGGCATCACTCGGAATGCATCAATGCTAGAGTGATTGAGGCAATGTCAAGTCGGGGAACATGAAATGGTTGGGTTGAGCCATAAACCGATAATAGAAGTAGTGAGCATTATGTCATGGTTGGGTCGTATGTGGGAATATACAAGGTGTCCCACCAAACTTTGTGACCTGGAAGATTTGCGAAACGAACAAAAATGTGACGGATCCAGTTGTGCAGGAATGTATCAATGTCAGGGGGTGATAAAAGTCTGTGAGAGGCAAGTGCCCCCAGGATCCCCATAATAGGGCCCCAGGAGCCAACTTCAAACTTTCAAATGGCAACAGGGACCGAGTGGTAACTCTCTTGATATATCATGGAATGTGCAACAACACCTATAGGAAACATTTGTTATATGAAACATGTTTTTCAAAATAGCCGATACAAATATATGTTGCACTGAGAAAAAAAAATGTAGGTGGCATACTTAAAAACGTAGGTTACATTCGTAATTCCTGTAGTTTCTGGACTTAACGTACAACCGTATATAACATCCTGCAGCAAACGTATAGCTGAAAAAGTATGTATTATACGCACTGTCTGCATAAGTGCAATGACGTCATTCGTGTGACGTCATCTGCAGTAACAAATATATACGGAGGTGATATCTAGCTTTGTGACGTCAGGATCGTATGTAGCATGTGGGTTAATAATGACGACACACACTGACTATCAGGACGGAGCATAATTTCAAGAAGTATGCAATATACGTTCTTTACGTATGTTTCTTTCGTTCAACCCCAAGACAGCATCTATATTGTACTTGTGCCCCGTACGTACGACTAGATACAGTATACGTATTGTACGTATGTATTATACAGATTTTCCTTATGTCGCACACAGCTTGTCCAGATACAGCATACAGAATATCCATATGCACCATACAGAGTGCACATATGTAGCTTACAGACTGTATGCATGCAGCATATAGATTATACGTATGTCGCGTACAGGTTGGCCATATGTAATGTATGGATTGGATGTATATAGCTAATAGGTTGTCCATATGAAATATACGGATTTTACCTGTATCGCATACGTATTGCCTTCTTGTAATATATGGATTGGACATATGCAGGATCTAGATTGTACGTATAGTGCACCATTATTAAAGTGCTGCAACATACTGCAAAATGCATGATACATTCTTACTGTAATGTTGTCAAATATTGTTTTACTCTGTATGAAAACTAAATAGCTTAAAATATGTTTGATCTCCTTTGTGCCAATAATAATAAAATTAACAATCTTAGTTTGGAGCAGTGAAAGTGTCCAAAGAAATGTATTTACCTGCAGGGTGTCCTATAAGTTTGGATTTCCTGCTAATTCGTTGGGAAGCTACTGCAAAGCCAAGTGTTGAAAAGTGACACAAGCGTTAATTTTAAAATTATGGGCACAAAGGAGGTTAACCATATGTTAAACTATTTTCGTTTTCATACAGAGTAAATCAATATGTGATATATTACTGTAAGAATTTATCATATGCTTTGTTGTTAGTTAGTTCCAGCACTTTAATAATAATGCAAAATGCACAGCCATATACAATCCTATATTCAAACTCAAACAACTTCTCTGTACATTTTAATTAACAGGTATGTTTTTTTTTTTTTTTTTTTAATGTCGCAACAATTAAAAGTATGGTGTCAGCTGAAAACGTGTTCGCTCACAAGATAATTTCTACTCAGTACTCGCCATAAAAATGCAACACCAAGAAGGAGGCTGGGTAGCTGCGCCAAAGTTCCCAGGCCGATACCTAATAGTAAGTGCAGAATACTCTTAA